>NC_030680.2:152189983-152323201 GCF_000004195.4 Xenopus tropicalis
AATTGTCTCTATGTGAGTTTAGCAGGGGCAATTCTCAGTACCGTCTATGGCAGGGGCAATTCTCAGTACTGCCTATGGCAGGGGCAATTCTCAGTACTGTCTATGGCAGGGGCAATCCTCAGTACTGTCTATGGCAGGGGCAATTCCAGTACCGCCTATGGCAGGGGCGCATTCTCAGTACTGTCTATGCAGGGGCAATTCTCAGTACCGTCTATGGCAGGGGCAATTCTCAGTACCGTCTATGGCAGGGGCAATTCTCAGTAATGTCTATGGCAGGGGCAATTCTCAGTACTGTCTATGGCAGGGGCAATTCTCAGTACTGCCTATGGCAGGGGCAATTCTCAGTACTGTCTATGGCAGGGGCAATTCTCAGTACTGTCTATGGCAGGGGCAATTCTCAGTACCGCCTATGGCAGGGGCAATTCTCAGTACTGTCTATGGCAGGGGCAATTCTCAGTACCGTCTATGGCAGGGCAAATTCTCATACTGTCTATGGCAGGGGCAATTCTCAGTACCGTCTATGGCAGGGGCAATTCTCAGTACCGTCTATGGCAGGGGCAATTCTCAGTACCATCTGTGGCAGGGGCAATTCTCAGTATTGTCTATGGCAGGGGCAATTCTCAGTACTGTCTATGGCAGGGGCAATTCTCAGTACCATCTATGGCAGGGGCAATTCTCAGTACTGTCTATGGCAGGGGCAATTCTCAGTACTTTCTATGGCAGGGGCAATTCTCAGTACTGTCTATGGCAGGGGCAATTCTCAGTACTTTCTATGGCAGGGGCAATTCTCAGTATTGTCTATGGCAGGGGCAATTCTCAGTACTGTCTATGGCAGGGGCAATTCTTAGTACTGTCTATTGCAGGGGGTTTCCTGGGGTTTTGTAGCCGTGACAAGTAGCTGCTACTAAGTAGCTCAGTGTGTCTTTGCCCTAAAGCAGATGGGGAAGAACAGGCAGGGTCAGTGCAGGATCAGCAGGGAATGGTGTGTGAGGGGTAATGTGGGCAATGGCTGCAGGGGTTAAAACTGCAGACATGAAGGGGTTAATGGTAGAAGAATTTAATGCATGCAGGATTTACTACAGAGTGGATATGCAGGGTAGCTGCTGCAAAATGGGCATGCAGGGGTTAATAGTATCGTAGAATTAAAGGGCAACTCTACAGATAAAAAAAAGTTAATGAATGTCTATGGGAACGTCGCTTCACATTATCTTTCTTTAGAAAAAAATGTTCTTGGGTGCAGTTCCCCTTTAGTGCATGCAGGGGTTAATATATATAGGGTTGGTGCAGACAGGGCATGAAGGCAGGAATGGGTTGATAGGGGAAGGGCATGCAGGGGTTAATATATATAGGGTTGGTGCAGACAGGGCATGAAGGCAGGAATGGGTTGATAGGGGAAGGGCATGCAGGGGTTAATATATATAGGGTTGGTGCAGACAGGGCATGAAGGCAGGAATGGGTTGATAGGGGAAGGGCATGCAGGGGTTAATAGGGGCCAGGGAGGTAATTAGTGCTGGCAGCACATTCAGAGGTTAATGAAGGCAGGTCAGGTATGGGTTAATACTGAAGAAGTTGGGGCACGAAGGGGTTAATCCATGGAGCAGTTGGGGCAGGTAGGGGTTAGTGTAGGAGACACACACAGGGGTTAATACGGTAGGGGCGGGGCTTAATGGCGATGGGCGGAACCCTTTTCATTCTGGTCCAGGGGCCCCTCCCCTACATTGGCCGCTCGGCAGTCCCTTCCCGGTACCGGTGAGTTAAATGCCCCGGTACAGAGAGCTCGGTTCCCAGAGAGGAAGGAAGGGAGCGGGGAGAGCTGGGAAGGATCGGCCGAGGGAGAGCCAGGAGCTGCCACCCACATTGGGATTAGATCGGCCCCGCCCGGCCCCATCCTAACGGTGAGTGCCGCACCCCAGCCCGGGCACTCCGGGGCACACACCGGGGGGAGAGATGGGTGTTGGGGTGCAGGTACCCCCGGGGGGGGGTGCTGTTAGTCGGGGTGCAGCTGCCCCCCTGGGAACCTTGTTTCGGGCTCCGTTTGGCTTCAACGTGGTGTTTGAGTGCAGGAGACCGGGGCATTGTGCTACAGGCCCCTCAGTGTGGGGTTTGGGGGTACAGATGCCCAGGGCATGGGGGGTGGGGTGCAGGGGTCCTAACCAAGGTTTTATTGGGGAGCAAGTGCAAAGTGGGACAAAGGGTGCAGGTGGCCGGACCTCAGGGGGTGGATTGGGGGGCAGCCAGATGACTGGGGGCCATGGGGGATCAGTACCCAAAGCACAGAGGGTGGGGTGCCTGGACCTCAGGGGGTGGATTGGGGGGCAGCCAGATAACTGGGGGCCATGGGGGATCAGTACCCAAAGCACAGAGGGTGGGGTGCCTGGACCTCAGGGGGGTTGTTGGGGGTGAGGGTGGCATGACTTTATGGGGATGGTTGGGGGGAACCCAGATCTCTGGAGGGGGGGGATGTGGGGGTTCAGTACCCAAAGCACAGAAAGTGGGGTGCAGGTGCCAAGGCATTACTATTGACAAGGCCCTGAGATCCCTCAGATCCTGGCAGCACGGGGGTTAAGCCGAGCCATTATTGTCCCCCGGGACCCCCGGCTGCACGTTGTCGCATTCAGAATCTCATTAATGTTTAAAGGCACTTTGTCTCCTGCTGGATCCCCCACTCACCCACACACAGCGCTGCAGCTCCACGCCAGGCCCCACTCACACCCACCCACTGGCACCCCGTACCCACTCACACCCACCCACTGGCACCCTGTACCCACTCACACCCACCCACTGGCACCCCGTGCCCACTCACACCCACCCACTGGCACCCCGTGCCCACTCACACCCACCCACTGGCACCCCGTACCCACTCACACCCACCCACTGGCACCCCGTGCCCACTCACACCCACCCACTGGCACCCCGTGCCCACTCACACCCACCCACTGGCACCCCGTGCCCACTCACACCCACCCACTGGCACCCCGTACCCACTCACACCCACTGGCACCCCGTGCCCACTCACACCCACCCACTGGCACCCCGTGCCCACTCACACCCACCCACTGGCACCCCGTACCCACTCACACCCACCCACTGGCACCCCGTACCCACTCACACCCACCCACTGGCACCCCGTACCCACTCACACCCACCCACTGGCACCCCGTACCCACTCACACCCACCCACTGGCACCCCGTACCCACTCACACCCACCCACTGGCACCCCGTACCCACTCCCACCCACTGGCACCCCATGCCGAGCATGTCTCCTGTGCCCACTCCCAGCCCCCCGACCGTGACCCCATATAAGGCAGGAGGGGTGGGCTTGTAACCAGTGTGTTTCCTTCTGCCAGGGCACCCGAGTGGCGCCGTTACCCCCAGGAGCTGCAGAGAGGGGGAGATTTCGTGCCCCCTGATGGGAGATCTCCAAACTGCTGGTGCAATTCCATGCGTCACTGCCTCCCGCGTGCGGATCTATTGACTTTCCCTGGAAGGGACCATGAGTCCGGTATCCGGGGCGGATTGGAGGCAGCTGCTCCCTACTAGGGTCTGATGGAGGCCGGGGTAGGTGCCCCCTCATGTATTGGCAGCCTGGGCACCGTGGAACCCAATGGTCTGGCCCAGCTTCCCATTAATATTCAGCCCATTGCTAAAGGTGTGGATACTGCAATGCTGAGCTCGGGCGCCGGTGCCCAGGCTGGACCAGCTGCCAAGGTCTCAAAGACGGTCAAGCGGAGGTTCTTGAGAAGGACAGTGGTGGACTCTGACCAAGAGGAGCCCTCAGTGTTGGATTTATCATTATCCGGGCACCACAACAAGGTCATCCCCATCTCCCGGGCACGGAGAGCCATCGCCAAGAGGTCTCAGGGGGTGAGCGACCAGGGAGGGGGCACCGAGGTCTTGGAATCCAAAGGGTCTTCCTCTAAAGGGGGCAGCGCAGACGGGGAACCGGATCAACCCGAGGGGCTCGAGAACAAGGAGAAAGCGGAAACCTCCCATGATGTACCAAAGTGCAGAAAGGAGGCCCCAGCGGAGGAGGAAGAGGAGAATGAAGAGGAGGCCGACATGAAGGCCGTCTCTACCTCCCTTGACGGAAGGTTTCTAAAGTTTGATATTGAAATAGGACGCGGCTCCTTTAAGACGGTCTATAAGGGCTTGGACACCGAGACCTGGGTGG
Source organism: Xenopus tropicalis (assembly GCF_000004195.4). Classification (NCBI taxonomy): domain Eukaryota; kingdom Metazoa; phylum Chordata; class Amphibia; order Anura; family Pipidae; genus Xenopus; species Xenopus tropicalis. Next base: position 152,194,156 of record NC_030680.2, read on the forward strand.
AAGTGGCCTGGTGTGAGTTGCAGGTAAGTCCCTTTCATTGGATTCATCATATGCTGTGTGGGGGGTAATTAGAAATATGTTGGGGTAAAAGTTCTTAGACTGCATTTCCCAGCATTCCCTGCCAGCCTTTAAAAGCCAGGGCATTCTGGGAGTTTTAGTTTAGAAACAGCTAAGTGGCCCCCTCGCTGGTCTCCTTCTGCTTCTCCATAGCCAGGTTACATAAGGCTGCAACCCAGTCTCCTTCCCCCGCGGCCACTACCACCCCGGAATTTGCACCCCATACGCACAGTCATGCCCCCGTCACGGGGTGGGAGATTCCGACCCATCTGCTAATTGATCACTGTGGTGCAGTTGGGTTGTACCAATTTAGCACATGGTAGGGGGGGGGAATTAACTCTTTGTGGCTGATGCACCGACACCAGTGATGGGCCTTATAGAAAATGATGCATAGTGTTTCCCTTAGACAGTACAGTATGGGGGTACAGCTTATTGTGTGCCCAGAACATTCCTTCTCTGTATATTTGTATTTATACATATGGGTAGGAGGTGCCATAGTGTTTCCCATAGACAGTATAGTATGGGGGTACAGCTTATTGTGTGCCCAGAACATTCCTTCTCTGTATATTTGTATTTATACATTTTGGTAGGAGGTGCCATAGTGTTTCCCTTAGACAGTACAGTATGGGGGTACAGCTTATTGTGTGCCCAGAACATTCCTTCTCTGTATATTTGTATTTATACATATGGGTAGGAGGTGCCATAGTGTTTCCCATAGACAGTATAGTATGGGGGTACAGCTTATTGTGTGCCCAGAACATTCCTCTCTGTATATTTGTATTTATACATTTTGGTAGGAGGTGCCATAGTGTTTCCCTTAGACAGTACAGTATGGGGGTACAGCTTATTGTGTGCCCAGAACATTCCCTCTCTGTATATTTGTATTTATACATATGGATAGGAGGTGCCATAGTGTTTCCCTCAGACAGTACAGTATGGGGGTACAGCTTATTGTGTGCCCAGAACATTCCTTCTCTGTATATTTGTATTTATACATATGGGTAGGGGGTGCCATAGTGTTTCCCTTAGACAGTTACAGTATGGGGGTACAGCTTATTGTGTGCCCAGAACATTCCCTCTCTGTATATTTGTATTTATACATATGGGTAGGGGGTGCCATAGTGTTTCCCTTAGACAGTACAGTATGGGGGTACAGCTTATTGTGTGCCCAGAACATTCCTTCTCTGTATATTTGTATTTATACATATGGGTAGGGGTGCCATAGTGTTTCCCTTAGACAGTACAGTATGGGGGTACAGCTTATTGTGTGCCCAGAACATTCCTTCTCTGTATAATTGTATTTATACATATGGGTAGGGGGTGCCATAGTGTTTCCCGTAGACAGTACAGTATGGGGGTACAGCTTATTGTGTGCCCAGAACATTCCTTCTCTGTATATTTGTATTTATACATATGGGTAGGGGGTGCCATAGTGTTTCCCTTAGACAGTACAGTATGGGGTACAGCTTATTGTGTGCCCAGAACATTCCTTCTCTGTATATTGTATTTATACATATGGGTAGGAGGTGCCATAGTGTTTCCCTTAGACAGTACAGTATGGGGTACAGCTTATTGTGTGCCCAGAACATTCCTTCTCTGTATATTTGTATTTATACATATGGGTAGGAGGTGCCATAGTGTTTCCCTTAGACAGTACAGTATGGGGGTACAGCTTATTGTGTGCCCAGAACATTCCCTCTCTGTATATTTGTATTTATACATATGGGTAGGGGGTGCCATAGTGTTTCCCTTAGACAGTACAGTATGGGGGTACAGCTTATTGTGTGCCCAGAACATTCCTTCTCTGTATATTTGTATTTATACATATGGGTAGGAGGTGCCATAGTGTTTCCCTTAGACAGTACAGTATGGGGTACAGCTTATTGTGTGCCCAGAACATTCCTTCTCTGTATATTTGTATTTATACATATGGGAGGGAGGTGCCATAGTGTTTCCCTTAGACAGTACAGTATGGGGGTACAGCTTATTGTGTGCCCAGAACATTCCTTCTCTGTATATTTGTATACATATGGCCATAGTGTGGAAGGGGGGGGCACTAGAGGTTCATTATTTACCCCACTGCCTTAATACTTTCAAAACAAATTGTTTTTAGAATCCGAGTCCAGTCCAGTATTTCCCTAATGTGCCCGTAGGGAACCTGCTGGGCAAGTATATGGGGGGGGGGGTCTAGTGGAATGTTTTTGAATCCTTTTTGAAATCCTTTCTCACTGCCCTTCCTGCCTCCCCACTGCCTTATGATGTCACTTCCTTTTATGATGACATCACATCTCTACCCTCTGGGCAAAGCCACGTGCAGATCCGGGTGGGTAAGAATGCAGTTATGGGTGGGGGCCGACTTGCTTAGACCCCACAGCTCCCTAGTAGCTGTAAGTGGGTCAGCCCAGCCCTTGTTGGTTCCCCTGCCCATGTCTGTGGTTGGCACTGATTGGTATCAGCCGGCTGTGCCATTGGCCTTGCAGTAGCTTCGCTCCAGGGAGGTCCTGATTGTGGGGTTGGTTCCGGAACCATCCCAGGGGAAACCTACGTACCAGCCAGTGGTACCAATTCCCTCACTCCCACCCACTACAGGGTATCGGCAATTAGCCCTTTGGGAAGGACTTTCCCACTAATTACCCACAGGCCATGTTTGGGTGCTGGTGTCATTGTGTTGGGCACAGGAGGCAAGAGAGTGGGGCACCCATGGGAGAAGTTACAGGGAGATCTATAAGTCGGGGCTGGTACTGTGCTGCCTGTGGGGGGGTTGGATTTACTAAGCAATAAGGGATATTATTGGCCCCTGTAGCACCCGGTGGGGGTATTGGACTCCCTGGCATCAGATATTAAATGTTTAATAAATAACTGCTGTTGACTAGCAAACTTAGGGGGCTGTTCCTGCTGAATTGTGCTTAGTACAGGGGAATCCCTATGTGCCATAGTTTTATGGTAACTCTCTGGACAGGCTATGGGCAAACTTAGGGGGCTGTTCCTGCTGAATTGTGCTTAGTACAGGGGAATCCCTACGTGCCATAGTTTTATGGTATCTCTCTGTACAGGCTATGAGCAAACGTAGGGGGCTGTTCCTGCTGAATTGTGCTTAGTACAGGGGAATCCCTACGTGCCATAGTTTTATGGTATCTCCCTGTACAGGCTATGGGCAAACTTAGGGGGCTGTTCCTGCTGAATTGTGCTTAGTACAGGGGAATCCCTATGTGCCATAGTTTTATGGTATCTCTCTGTACAGGCTATGGGCAAACTTAGGGGGCTGTTCCTGCTGAATTGTGCTTAGTACAGGGGAATCCCTATGTGCCATAGTTTTATGGTATCTCCCTGTACAGGCTATGGGCAAACTTAGGGGGCTGTTCCTGCTGAATTGTGCTCAGTATGCTGCGAGGGGCTTATACAAACTCTCATTGCAGTGGGAGTCAGTCGGTGATTTCCCAGTTCTAACACTGGTGCCAGTATGGGGTGGGCAGGCCTGACCCCAGAGAGCTGGACTGGTTTGTTTGCAGCAGGAGAATAACATTGGGTCGCCGTGCCTTTAAAGGGATAGTGACACATTTAGCAGGAACAATAAGATTCCCGGCAGCAGTGGGACATTTCCCATTTGCCCCCTCTGACTCCCTGCAAGTGTAGGGGCGGGGCTAAATCCTGAAGAAATGTAAAAAGTGCCCCAGGATTTAGCCCCACTGCCTACTATGAACCCCCAACGCAGCCGGGACACAGACTCAGGACTTATGGGGGATTCAGTATAGATATAAGGAGAGGGAAGCTGGTTATGCCTAAAGCTCGGCTGCCATTATTCGCTAAGTTCCCCTTTAATCCCGCGCCTCATATGAGCATCGCTCTGAGTGGGTGGGGGGGATGGATTGAGTGGGTGGGGGGGATGGATTGAGTGGGCGGGGGGGGGGCAGGGCCCTGATTACTTAAGGTTGTTGGATTGAGACGTATTGACACGTGCGCTGCTCCCCGGCCCCCCTCATCCGTCACTGCCAAAGCTCAATAAATGGAACGTGCCGAGCCCCCCCACCCCCCTTGGGTACCCCCTGATTTATGTTTTGGTTTTTCCTTTGCCAATTGTGTGTGTGTGTGTGTGCATGATTCCCTTTTCTCTGTAATAATAAAACAGTACCTGTACTTGATCCCAACTAAGATATAATTACCCCTTATTGGGGCAGAACAGCCCTATTGGGTTTATTTCATGGTTAAATGATTCCCTTTTCTCTGTAATAATAAAACAGTACCTGTACTTGATACCAACTAAGATATAATTACCCCTTATTGGGGGCAGAACAGCCCTATTGGGTTTATTTAATGGTTAAATGATTCCCTTTTCTCTGTAATAATAAAACAGTACCTGTACTTGATCCCAACTAAGATATAATTACCCCTTATTGGGGCAGAACAGCCCTATTGGGTTTATTTAATGGTTAAATGATTCCCTTTTCTCTGTAATAATAAAACAGTACCTGTACTTGATCCCAACTAAGATATAATTACCCCTTATTGGGGCAGAACAGCCCTATTGGGTTTATTTAATGGTTAAATGATTCCCTTTTCTCTGTAATAATAAAACAGTACCTGTACTTGATCCCAACTAAGATATAATTACCCCTTATTGGGGTAGAACAGCCCTATTACGTTCATGTTGAAGTGATTGTTTAGTAGACTTATGATATGGGGATCCAAATTACAGAAAGACCCCTTATCCGGAAAACCCCAGTTCCCGAGCATTCTGGATAACGGGTCCCATACCTGTGTATATACTGTATGTGTGTGTATGTGCCTCTCTGGAGGGAAAGGGACCAGTTACCAGGAGTAGGGTGGGTGCTACTGGAGGTGCCCGTAGAACTCTCCCTTTGTCGCCCCATTTTTTGCCCAGACCCTGACCAGTCTGTCGGAACCCTAGGAGCCAGGCTGGCAAGGCAGGAAGTGGTTTCTCCTGTTGGATCAAGCTGTAGAGACTAAAGTATCACCTTGCCCTTTCTAGAACTCTCATTGGGTCAGTGCAGGGGAGCCCCAGAACCCCCTTCCCCCCCCAAATATATCTCTGTACTGTAACCAATACTCTGCCTGTTCTGTACGTGGTGCCACGAGCAATAGGGTTTGGGGGTCAGTGACCCCCATTTGAAAGCTGCAAAGAAGGAGAAGGGAAATAATTCAGAAACTATAAGCAACTTTTCAATTGGTCTTCATTATTTCTTAGACTTGACCATTCTATAACAAACTAAAAGCGAACAACCCCTATAATGTGTTCTTATTCAGATTTTCAGCTGCAGCCGATTGTGTGGGTTGGAGGCAGCCGTGTAGCTGGAGAGAGGCGCAGAGCTTGCAATCTACACTGTGGGGGTCAGTCAGTGTGGCGCCCGGTGGAGGGAGTAGGATTAATTAAATGGGCCCAGAGGCAGCTCCGCCTGCACCCACTTGCATTACCAGCCATTCCCCTCGTTATTAGTGGGAGAGTTAACGAGTCAAATGACTGTGTGTGTTTTGGTGAAATTTCTCACCCAATCTGCCACTTTAACAGCTCAGCTTTATTTTAGCTTGTCCTTTTGTTGCTATAGCGATGCTCTGAATTACCTGCCGGGGGGGGCTCCTATCATCCGCTGAGTTATTTGGTTCTGGGGGTTCGGCCGCTCCTTGTGCTCGGGTCAAGCCCTGGGGGAGAGGGAACCCAGTGATCGAATGTTCTGGCAGAACCAGTTTGTTATTCCCTATGGCAGCGGCAGCTACTTGGTCCAACGCAGGGTGAAAATGCGGTTTTGCTGTGGCCCTTTATATTAGGGACCCTGGGACGTGTATTACAACACGGGGGTCATACGGATGTTTCATGCCCAGGCTGCTGCCTCACTATACAGCCCTGCCCCTGGGCATTTTTAAGGGGAAGTCTTCCCAATGATTAACCACAAAGTGCCCAACTCCTAAATCCAATCAGAGCAGATCTGGCCCTGAGCGCTGTTTGTTTCCATTGGGAGATAATGATATTTGCGGGGGCCGCCTTGGCGAGTCCTTGGGCAGGCGCAGATGAGCACGTAGCCCCCCCCCCCCAGTGTCGGCTGAAATAAACACTTTGGCGGAAGGTTTTTCCTTGACCCCCTTGTGTGTTTGTCCCTGTTATCTGATCTGCTTTTATTGCCTCTATCTCTGCAAAACAAGGTAAACTGCCCCCTACCCCCCATATACCCCCCATACCCCTCTATCCCTCGTCAGTCTTTACCTGCATCGTATTCTCTGTTCACAGAATATACACAGTAAAGGGGAAGTTAAACCTTAATATCACATGCGCTGTAGCATAACTGGGGCAACTTTGCAGTGACTTATTTATTTCCCACGCCCCCTAAGCTTAGCTCCTCCCCAGGAGCCCACTGAGCATGTGCAGATATGGCCACTTTGCAGCAGTGGGAGTGTTGGCATTGGGGGCACCGAGGGGCCTGGGCAATAAACTCAAACCGTTAAACCAAACCAAGGCAACTCACCCCCTTCCTCAGGTGTTTACTAACCGGGTCACTAACTCTGCCAGTCGGTTCAACCCCGGGAACATTGGCACCATTTCTCATTACCCATCGTTTCTCTGCCAATCCCTTGCCCACGTGGAGTTGTGCATTGATGTTGGTCTGTGCCAAAGGGGCGCTGGGAGTCGTGCCCTCTGCTTGAGTTATTTATCATTCTCTGTGCTACCTGGGCACATTGGCAGTTATTGGCAGTTAATGTGCCAATCAATGTGCCAGGTCACGCCCCCATGCTAGGTCTCTGCCCCGCCCCTCCGGAATTACTGCTGATTGGCAGCGCCTAATGATTCTTATTCTCCAGTTGCAAAGCACCCAACTGTGCAGTTTGCCCTTTAATGGACCCCGAGGCTCATATAGAAGGGAGATCCAGTTGCTGCATGTTACAGGGAGGTTCTGAATCTGAGTGTGGGGAGTTCTATTGGCAAAAATAGTTGACTGGCACAACGAGTGTAATGCGAGTGGGGCTTAGCCCCTGGGTGTTTATTCAACTAATAGCAGCAGGGAGTTCTGTTGGGCCAGTACCTTGCTGTTCCATTTGATCCCCTTTGATTCACTCTCCCATTTCTAACCATAAGTCTGTGTTTGACCCCAACAGAACCTATGCCTTGGATTGTAAGCTCACTGGGGCAGGGGCTGATGGGAATGTGATAGGGGCCTTAGATTGTAAGCTCACTGGGGCAGGGACTGATGGGAATGTGATAGGGGCCTTAGATTGTAAGCTCACTGGGGCAGGGGCTGATGGGAATGTGATAGGGGCCTTAGATTGTAAGCTCACTGGGGCAGGGCTGATGGGAATGTGATAGGGACCTTAGATTGTAAGCTCAATGGGGCAGGGACTGATGGGAATGGGATAGGGACCTTAGATTGTAAGCTCACTGGGGCAGGGACTGATGGGAATGTGTTAGGGACTTTAGATTGTAAGCTCACTGGGGCAGGGGCTGATGGGAATGGGATAGGGACCTTAGATTGTAAGCTCACTGGGGCAGGGACTGATGGGAATGGGATAGGGACCTTAGATTGTAAGCTCAATGGGGCAGGGACTGATGGGAATGGGATAGGGACCTTAGATTGTAAGCTCACTGGGGCAGGGACTGATGGGAATGTGATAGGGACCTTAGATTGTAAGCTCACTGGGGCAGGGACTGATGGGAATGGGATAGGGACCTTAGATTGTAAGCTCACTGGGGCAGGACTGATGGGAATGGGATAGGGACCTTAGATTGTAAGCTCACTGGGGCAGGGACTGATGGGAATGTGATAGGACCTTAGATTGTAAGCTCACTGGGGCAGGGACTGATGGGAATGTGTTAGGGACTTTAGATTGTAAGCTCACTGGGGCAGGGGCTGATGGGAATGGGATAGGGACCTTAGATTGTAAGCTCACTGGGGCAGGGACTGATGGGAATGGGATAGGGACCTTAGATTGTAAGCTCACTGGGGCAGGGGCTGATGTATATTGTCTGTACAGCGCTGGAATATATGTTGGCGCTATATAAATAGGGAGGATAATAAGTGCCTCAGTGAGTCCGGGCCGGGCAGTGGGTCGGTATCATTGGTTTCTCCTTGTGAGTAAAGGGGAAATTTCTGCAGTCTCACGTCCCCCCGGCTCTTGGCGCATCTCCCGCCCGGCAGGTTCCTTCAGCCGCTAAATATTTGATGAGTTTATCTGTATCGCAGCCAAACACTTTATTATTGGAGGGAGGAGGGGGAGGAGCAGCGCCGGGATCCTGTATATACGCACAGAATCATCTGGGCCCAAAAACACCGGGTCTGCCAGCGGCTACTGGCCTACAACTCCCAGGATCCCCTGAGAGACGGGGCAAATAGGGTCCATGTTACTCAGAGCTGCTGCGCACGGCCAGGCTGGGGGTCAGAATAGGCCCCGGCATTCCCAGTACCCCGGGCCCCAAACAGCCCCCCCCCGTCTGTGGCACCTTACAGCCCCCCCGGCATTCCCAGTACCCAGAGGCACAAACAGCCCCCCCCCAGCCCAATAAATAGTGACTGTCTGTGGCACCTTACAGCCCCCCGGCATTCCCAGTACCCAGAGGCACAAACAGCCCCCCCAGCCCAATAAATAGTGACTGTCTGTGGCACCTTACAGCCCCCCTGGCATTCCAGTACCCAGAGGCACAAACAGCCCCCCCAGCCCAATAAATAGTGACTGTCTGTGGCACCTTACAGCCCCCCCGGCATTCCCAGTACCCAGAGGCACAAACAGCCCCCCAGCCCAATAAATAGTGACTGTCTGTGGCACCTTACAGCCCCCCTGGCATTCCCAGTACCCAGAGGCACAAACAGCCCCCCCAGCCCAATAAATAGTGACTGTCTGTGGCACCTTACAGCCCCCCTGGCATTCCCAGTACCCAGAGGCACAAACAGCCCCCCCCCCCGTCTGTGGCACCTTACAGCCCCCCCGGCATTCCCAGTACCCAGAGGCACAAACAGCCCCCCCAGCCCAATAAATAGTGACTGTCTGTGGCACCTTACAGCCCCCCTGGCATTCCCAGTACCCAGAGGCACAAACAGCCCCCCCAGCCCAATAAATAGTGACTGTCTGTGGCACCTTACAGCCCCCCGGCATTCCCAGTACCCAGAGGCACAAACAGCCCCCCCAGCCCAATAAATAGTGACTGTCTGTGGCACCTTACAGCCCCCCCGGCATTCCCGGTACCCACAGATTGCCAGTCTGGGCCTGCTGCTGCAGAAAGTTTGCTCATAGCCTGTACAGAGAGATACCATAAAACTATGGCACATAGGGATTCCCCTGTACTAAGCACAATTCAGCAGGAACAGCCCCCAGTTTGCCCATAGCCTGTACAGAGAGATACCATAAAACTATGGCACATAGGGGGCTGTTCCTGCTGAATTGTGCTTAGTACAGGGGAATCCCTATGTGCCATAGTTTTATGGTATCTCTCTGTACAGGCTATGAGCAAACTTAGGGGGCTGTTCCTGCTGAATTGTGCTTAGTACAGGGGAATCCCTAAGTTTTCTCATAGCCTGTACAGAGAGATACCATAAAACTATGGCACATAGGGATTCCCCTGTACTAAGCACAATTCAGCAGGAACAGCCCCAGTTTGCTTATAGCCTGTACAGAGAGATACCATAAAACTATGGCACATAGGGATTCCCCTGTACTAAGCACAATTCAGCAGGAACAGCCCCCAGTTTGCTTATAGCCTGTACAGAGAGATACCATAAAACTATGGCACATAGGGATTCCCCTGTACTAAGCACAATTCAGCAGGAACAGCCCCCAGTTTGCCCATAGTCTGTACAGAGAGATACCATAAAACTATGGCACATAGGGATTCCCCTGTACTAAGCACAATTCAGCAGGAACAGCCCCCTAAGTTTGCTCATAGCCTGTACAGAGAGATACCATAAAACTATGGCACATAGGGATTCCCCTGTACTAAGCACAATTCAGCAGGAACAGCCCCCTAAGTTTGCCCATAGCCTGTACAGAGAGTTACCATAAAACTATGGCACATAGGGATTCCCCTGTACTAAGCACAATTCAGCAGGAACAGCCCCCTAAGTTTGCTCATAGCCTGTACAGAGAGATACCATTAAACTATGGCACATAGGGATTCCCCTGTACTAAGCACAATTCAGCAGGAACAGCCCCCAGTTTGCCCATAGCCTGTACAGAGAGTTACCATAAAACTATGGCACATAGGGATTCCCCTGTACTAAGCACAATTCAGCAGGAACAGCCCCCAGTTTGCTTATAGCCTGAATTCAGAACCCGCAGAGCCGGCAGCTGAATGTTCTGCATCATCTTTTTAAAACTGTGACTGCCCCCACTAATTGGGTTCTACAAGTTCTGACAGCCCTCCAGTTGCTTCTTGGGCCAAATCAGCCCCTTTCCTGAGATTAAAGCTGCGATGACTGCGGTGCCGCCGCCAGAGTAGGACATCTATGGCAGAGTTATGGGCCAATCAGCTCGCGGAATTGATCCGCTTCCAGGTCCAACAAGTGATGAGAGACCTTAGCAGAAATAGTTGTGCCATTAATGCACCGGGAACGTCTCTCCGGAGCGCGGCTGCGCCCAGTGATGGATGGGCCCCAGTGATTGGGCTCCTGCCACGCGTTTTATGGCCGCTCTGTATATAGACTATAAGGTTATCAGGAAGGACACGCAGACTGATTGGCCGGCGTGTGGGTCTCGCTCTGTTCTAACTCCGCCCCGTGCAGAGGAAGCAGAGACAGTCACACGGGTACCAGGAAATACACTCCCCCATGCAAAGGAAGCAGAGACAGTCACATGGGTACCAGGAAATACACTCCCCCATGCAAAGGAAGCAGAGACAGTCACATGGGTACCAGGAAATACACTCCCCCATGCAAAGGAAGCAGAGACAGTCACATGGGTACCAGGAAATACACTCCCCCATGCAAAGGAAGCAGAGACAGTCACATGGGTACGAGGAAATACACTCCCCCGTGCAAAGGAAGCAGAGACAGTCACATGGGTACGAGGAAATACACTCCCCCGTGCAAAGGAAGCAGAGACAGTCACATGGGTACCGGAAAATACACTCCCCCGTGCAAAGGAAGCAGAGACAGTCACATGGGTACCAGGAAATACACTCCCCCGTGCAAAGGAAGCAGAGACAGTCACATGGGTACCAGGAAATACACTCCCCCGTGCAAAGGAAGCAGAGACAGTCACATGGGTACCAGGAAATACACTCCCCTGTGCAAAGGAAGCAGAGACAGTCACATGGGTACCAGGAAATACACTCCCCCGTGCAAAGGAAGCAGAGACAGTCACATGGGTACCGGAAAATACACTCCCCCGTGCAAAGGAAGCAGAGACAGTCACATGGTACCGGGAAATACACTCCCCCGTGCAAAGGAAGCAGAGACAGTCACATGGGTACCGGGAAATACACTCCCCCGTGCAAAGGAAGCAGAGACAGTCACATGGGTACCAGGAAATACACTCCCCCATGCAAAGGAAGCAGAGACAGTCACATGGGTACCGGGAAATACACTCCCCCGTGCAAAATTGGTGGTTAACCCAGACCAACAAACAGCTGTCTGTCCTCCCTACTGATTCTGATTCCAGTATCAAATCATTGGCCCAAATGGCACAGCACTCTCCCTATCTGTGTTAGCAGCAAGATGGCTACCATAGTGTTGAGCAGCTGCATTCTTATTGGTCAGTTCTCCTGCATTTGTATTTAGGTTATTAGAGAGAAGTAAGGCGCATGATTGGATGGTTTCATGGAGGGTTTAGATTCCCTGCAATATGTCACTAATCCAGAGCGTGTAAGTGGGTCGGGGAAGGTTCTGCAGAACACAGATTGTTCCTCACCTACAGCCCCCGACGTTGCTCAGATACTCACTGCAGAATTTGTCCCCCCCCCTCCCTGACGCCATGATCTCATCTCCTGCGGGTACTCAGTACTAATGGGATCTGTCAGGCTGCGTAGTAATCCCATCCTGCTTTCTAGGGCCGGACCTCTCACCTCTTTCATTTCCCTTAATTGTTCTCTGGGGGGAACCTCGGCTCTTTCATTTACAGCTGGAACCCAAATGTTTGTGCCCCGGCAGCAACTGTGGCCCCCGGCCAATCACTAAGCTCCCCTGCCCTCTGGTACCTGCGCCCAGAATTGCAATGTTATTTAAAGGCAAAGCAAAACATTTTTCGCTTCATTCTTTCTCTTGCTCATCCTTCATTCAAACAGTCTCTCACTGAGGTCTAAAGGGCTAATATTTAACTCAGCCTGCAGCCTTGTGCCTTTATATGGGGGGCACAGAACCCCTCAGTGACTGCTAATATCCTTATCATTTACAGTAGGGGGTACATTATCCCTTATAATACATGAGTGATACTCAGAGTTCCCTGTATAACTCAGCCTGCAGCCTTGTGCCTTTATATGGGGGGCACAGAACCCCTCAGTGACTTCTAGTATCCTTATCACTTACAGTAGGGGGTACATTATCCCTTATAATACATGAGTGATACTCAAAGTTCCCTGTATAACTCAGCCTGCAGCCTTGTGCCTTTATATGGGGGGCACAGAACCCCTCAGTGACTGCTAATATCCTTATCATTTACAGTAGGGGGTACATTACCCCTTATAATACACAAGTAATGCCTTATATTCAGGGAAAGCTGCACTGCAAAGGATTCCGTTGGGCGTGTAAGGGTTAAATTGGTTCCATTCACGGAAACTGCACAGTTCTGACTCCCCACATCAATATTTAATGCCCTTTAGATGTTTCTCTTGTTGCTTTTATCTTTCATTGTAGAAATCTGATGACTTGAGGGTTTTTATTTTTTGCTTGGGCCGTGAGTGTTTGTCTTTCTAATAAGGTTATGTAAAGCGCCGCGGTGTCTCTGTAGTTATGGGACGGTCCCTGGGGGGGTGAGCGTGGCCCCTCGTGCCATAAAGATCTTATTGTACGTGATATGTGTTTCCTACAAGGGCTGAATCCATCACTATGGGTGAAAGGTTCCTCTAAACAGGACAGTAAGTTGGCTCATTCACTGTAAACTGATGGAGCTGCCATACTGCCTGTAGCCACTAGGGGTGCTGTACTCTGACTACTCTATGTACAACTATATGTAATTCTCCTTTACAGTTTCCTCATCACCTCTTTGGCAACCAAAGAAATGGTTCCATTCATTGTTCTACCTGCAGCTGGCTGAAAAAAAGCCCATTGCTGATTGGTTGCTATGGGATAATGTCCATAGGCAAATGTGCCCAATGTTAATAAATGAGCCCCTGTGTGATGTGCTGAGGAAACTGTATAGGAGAATTACATATAGTTGTACATAGAGTAGTCAGAGTACAGCACCCCCAGTGGTTTCAGGCAGTACGGCAGCTCCATCAATGTACAGTGAATGAGCCAACTTACTGTTCTCTTTCTATGTACAGAACATAAAGGGGAAGTTTACCATTCTTTTAATATGCTATAGTATTATTATTATATTTATTATTATTAATATATAATAATAACACTTGTTTATAAAGCTCCAACATACCCCGCAGCGCTGTACAATAAGTGGTTTTATACACTGGACATACAGAGTAACATGTATCGGTTATTGATTGCTTTATAAGAGGTGAAGAGAGCCCTGCCCAAAAGAGCTTACACTCTACAAGGAGTAACATATAAAGCAATCAGTAACCGATACAGGAGGGGAAGAGAGCCCTGCCCCAAAGAGCTTACAATCTACAAGGAGTAACATATAAAGCAATCAGTAACCGATACAGGAGGGGAAGAGAGCCCTGCCCCAAAGAGCTTACACTCTACAAGGAGTAACATATAAAGCAATCAATAACCGATACAAGAGGTGAAGGGAGCCCTGCCCCAAAGAGCTTACAATCTACAAGGAGAAGGGGTTGATCCACAAGGTGTGAGAATGGCCTGTTCTCAGCAACTGTATTTGCCTTCATATTTTTATAGGTTTTTAATTCTTTGCCTTCCAATTGTGCCTCTTTCCAGCTCTCAAATGGGGGTCACTGACCCCGCCAACAAAAAATACATCAATATAAAGCTTTAATTGTATTGCTGTGGTTACTTTCTATTCCTTATGTTTCTATTCAGGCCTCTCCTATTTATCTTCCAGTATTTTATTCATACGACACTGCCTGGTCGCTAGGGTAAATTGCACCTTAGCAACGAAGCAGCTGTTAAAATAAGTATTGGAAAGCTGCTGAAAAGGGATGTATCAATTATTGAAAACCCATAAAAATGCAGATTGCCTTTGGATATCACTGTCTGCATTATACTTATGTTAAGGTTAACTTCCCCTTTAATCTGCAGTTCGGCACAGCCGGAGATGCCAATTCCTGAATTATTTTTATTGGTTGGCCTTTTTTGCAGGACCGTAAATTAAGCAAATTAGAGCGCCAGCGGTTTAAGGAGGAAGCGGAGATGCTGAAGGGGCTGCAGCACCCGAATATCGTCCGATTCTATGACTTCTGGGAGTCGTGTCTGAAAGGGAAGAAGTACATCGTTCTTGTTACGGAGCTCATGACATCGGGGACCCTAAAAACGTGAGTCTGCTATTGGCTGCTACAAACCGCGTGGCTATTGGCTGCTACATATCCTGGGCCTGGGTGAGCAATCCGCTGCCCTCCGGTTATTGCTAAACTATAACTCCCAGCAGCCCTTGTCTGACAGGAGTTGCTGGGGGGGGAGTAGATGAATCTGAAGAGAAGCAGCTCCCCAAACCCTATTATTTACACTGATGTTAACAGAATTCATAAAACCAACTGGGCCAAGGGAGACATTTAATTTCCTTCTGAATTCTGCCCCCCCCCGGTGTATTGGCGCCGCATCAGTGGGTTTTATCTGCTTCTCAATATTAATGGCGTGTGTTTGGCTCAGGGTGATGACTTGTCTGATTCTCCCCTGCTCAGCAACTCTGTTACTATGAATGGAAATTCTACTCATTAGCAAGTATAAATCTGTAGCAGTAATGCGCCAGCAACTGTGCAACTGTAGCAGGAAAGGGGATCTCACCATCAGCATAGGAAGGGGTTCCTTACTGTAAGGGCAGTCAGGTTATGGGGTTCCCTACCCAGAGAGGGGGAATGAGTGATACATTGGGGGTGGGGAGGAAAGGAGATCTCACCATCAGCATAGGAAGGGGTTCCTTACTGTAAGGGCAGTCAGGTTATGGGGTTCCCTACCAAGAGAGGGGGAATGAGTGATACATTGCGGGTGGGGAGAAAAGGGGATCTCACCATCAGCATAGGAAGAGGTTCCTTACTGTAAGGGCAGTCAGATTATGGGATTCCCTACCAAGAGAGGGGGAATGAGTGATTCATTGGGGGTGGGGAGGAAAGGGGATCTCACCATCAGCATAGGAAGGGGTTCCTTACTGTAAGGGCAGTCAGGTTATGGGGTTCCCTACCCAGAGAGGGGGAATGAGTGGTTCATTGGGGGTGGGGAGGAAAGGGGATCTCACCATCAGCATAGGAAGGGGTTCCTTACTGTAAGGGCAGTCAGGTTATGGGATTCCCTACCCAGAGAGGGGGAATGAGTGATACATTGGGGGTGGGGAGGAAAGGGGATCTCACCATCAGCATAGGAAGGGGTTACTTACTGTAAGGGCAGTCAGGTTATGGGGTTCCCTACCAAGAGAGTGGGAATGAGTGATTCATTGGGGGTGGGGAGGAAAGGGGATCTCACCATCAGCATAGGAAGGGGTTCCTTGCTGTAAGGGCAGTCAGGTTATGGGGTTCCCTACCAAGAGAGTGGGAATGAGTGATTCATTGGGGGTGGGGAGGAAAGGGGATCTCAACATCAGCAAAGGAGGAATATGTTTGTGTTTTTTGTCTCTTAAGCGAGGAGGTGTGTTGGTCTCAGGAAAGGGCCCAATCTCGTTACCCCCACATTCCTGGGTTTCAGTTTCCCTTATGCTAGTGACATGCAGTGGGCGCTGGAGGAAAGGCTGATTCATGCCGTGTACGTCGTGGGGCTCATTTATAAAGACTGGGCAAATCTGCACCTGGGCAGTAACCCATGGCAACCAATCAGATGTTTGTTTTCATCAACCAACTTGCACCTTGCTTAAAAAAATCTCATCACTAAATGGTTGCTATGGGTTACTGCCCAGTATTATTTTGCTTTTAAAGGGGAAATGCACTTATGTTTGTGAAGTGTTGACGATGGTTAGTAAATATGGGACACATGACCAACTCTGCATATTGCCCCGCCCCCCTGACTTTTTCAGATACCTGAAGAGATTTAAGGTGATGAAGCCCAAGGTCTTGCGCAGTTGGTGCCGGCAGATCCTCAAGGGGTTAATGTTCCTCCACACGCGCACCCCTCCCATCATCCACCGGGACCTCAAATGCGACAACATCTTCATCACTGGACCCACCGGCTCGGTGAAAATCGGCGACCTGGGCCTGGCCACCCTGAAGCGCGCCTCCTTCGCCAAGAGCGTCATAGGTACCAGCGGCGCGTTCGTACAAACCTTCCCCTTAAAGGGGCAGTCCACTTGTAGTATGTTATAGAATGGCCTATTCCTAGCAACTTTGCAATTGGTCTTTGTTATTTATTTGTTATAGTTTTTGAATCATTTGCCTAGTGGGCTACCCTTTGTAAAGGGATGTGCTGGCCGCAGATTCGAGTGCAATGATTGGCTGGGAGAGGGTTGGTTCTGTCCGGGGATGCAATGGTCATTAACACTGTGCGGCCCGCAGGCACCCCCGAGTTCATGGCCCCCGAGATGTACGAGGAACATTACGACGAGTCGGTGGACGTTTACGCCTTCGGGATGTGCATGTTGGAAATGGCCACGTCGGAATATCCGTACTCGGAATGCCAGAACGCGGCCCAGATCTACCGGAAAGTGACCAGCGTAAGTCCCGCCCCCACTAACCGTAACGCTAGATTGACCCTTTGTTTGCTTGTCCCCTGGGAGCCTGGGGATGTGAGGGTTAATTCCCAGAGGATCATGGGAAGGCCATTAATGAAGCACACAGGGGCAGTTAAACCACATTTCCCAGCATTCCCAGCTGCGCCACAAATGCCCCTGTAAGCTTTGGGGATTTCTAATGGGTTTCCTGTTTGCCCAGCACTTGGCCCTGGGGGTCGAGTGGCCCCTGAGAGCCCCTATCCCATCACCAGAGCCCTCGAAGAGTTAAGTGTTGCGCGTCCGGCCGTTATCTAGAACAAAGGAACAATCGGAACTCGCAGAAATTCCAGTGAGGCACAAAGAAGTGATACTTGCCCTTTATTCTTCCGTGGGACCCCGGGGGGGGGGGCAGAGAGGGTTAGAGAGAGTGCAAGGCTACTGGGAGTAATATGTGCACATACATGTGCGTGTGTGGGTATATTTAGCCCAGGGAGTGAATAATACATAGTAACTGCCCCGAGGGGGGTGGGGGGGGTTATATAATCTCCATTAACTGTGCCATATGGGGGGGCAGCGTTGGCTCTGCCTGTCACATCTCCTCAGTGTGAAGCTGAATGAGCCTCGGAGTCTTTGCCAACAGGGTGCAGCCCATTTCTCTTAGCCCTGTGCCCCCCCCATACCTGTGCCCCAGTCACATGGGTACCAGGAAATACACTCCCCCGTGCAAAGGAAGCAGAGACCGTCACATGGGTACCAGGAAATACACTCCCCCGTGCAAAGGAAGCAGAGACAGTCACATGGGTACCAGGAAATACACTCCCCCGTGCAAAGGAAGCAGAGACAGTCACATGGGTACCAGGAAATACACTCCCCCGTGCAAAGGAAGCAGAGACAGTCACATGGGTACCAGGAAATACACTCCCCCGTGCAAAGGAAGCAGAGGCAGTCACATGGGTACCAGGAAATACACTCCCTCGTGCAAAGGAAGTAGAGATGGAAGTACTGCCCATACCACTATAAAGTGCCCCACAATGTGCCTAGGTGGCAGTGAGTAGCTTTATGTGTTATAATGGCAGAGTCTGGTTGGTAACAGGCTAAAAAGAAATCTGATTGGCCTTGGCCCAGGATTATTTTTATGAATTAATTATCTATGTGTTTAGCTGTTTCCCTGCCCCAGGTTGTAATACAGTGTGGCCTTAGCAACCACATATCAGTGCCAAACCAGGCCTTAAAAAGAAAATGGGGGGGAAAAAAAAAAAATCCCCAAAACATAAAAAGACCAACTGCAACTTGCCACAGTCTCTCAGCATGTTCACTAGCTAACTGTGGCTATCCAGATGTTATACTACAAATGCCAGCGAGACGCTGGGTCCTGTAGTTCAGCAGCCCCTGCTATGCTGCACTGCCCCCCTAAACCCCACCGTGGGTGCTGCCCCAGGGTGGAGCTAATGATGGGACTCGGGGATCGATGTGCCACGGGCAGAAGCGCGGTGCCCCCGTGTCCCTGACCTGCTGAAGGGCAATTTGCTGCTCATTGGAGCACGAAGATCATTTTGAGATCTCGATGAGAGTGCGGGGCCCAGTGGCATCACCGAGAGACAGATCAGCGCCGGCGAGACTTAATCCAATCAGTTTCCCTATTCAGTCAGGAATTAACCATCAGCCAATGAGCCTTCATGTAATTAACTCCCAGTCACCTGCAGCGTGGGGTAACTCCCCACAATTTACTGTGCTTCCTGGGAGTATCCCAGAGTCACCCTGAAACATCCCCTCTGGGTAGGGAACCCCATAACCTGACTGCCCTTACAGTAAGGAACCCCTTCCTATGCTGATGGTGAGACCCCCTTTCCTCCCCACCCCCAATGTATCACTCATTCCCCCTCTCTGGGTAGGGAACCCCATAACCTGACTGCCCTTACAGTAAGGAACCCCTTCCTATGCTGATGGTGAGATCTCCTTTCCTCCCCACCCCCAATGTATCACTCATTCCCCCTCTATTGGTAGGGAATCCCATAACCTGACTGCCCTTACAGTAAGGAACCCCTTCCTATGCTGATGGTGAGATCCCCTTTCCTCCCCACCCCCAATGTATCACTCAATCCCCCTCTATTGGTAGGGAATCCCATAACCTGACTGCCCTTACAGTAAGGAACCCCTTCCTATGCTGATGGTGAGATCCCCTTTCCTCCCCACCCCCAATGTATCACTCATCTCCCCTCTCTTGGTAGGGAATCCCATAACCTGACTGCCCTTACAGTAAGGAACCCCTTCCTATGCTGATGGTGAGATCCCCTTTCCTCCCCACCCCCAATGTATCACTCATTCCCCCTCTCTGGGTAGGGAATCCCATAACCTGACTGCCCTTACAGTAAGGAACCCCTTCCTATGCTGATGGTGAGATCCCCTTTCCTCCCCACCCCCAATGAATCACTCATTCCCCCTCTCTGGGTAGGGAACCCCATAACCTGACTGCCCTTACAGTAAGGAACCCCTTCCTATGCTGATGGTGAGATCCCCTTCCCCCACCCAAATGAATGCATCATTCCCCCTCTCTTGGTCACATGACCCTTCCCTGGGATGCTAATGGATAGATATATTTTAGTGACGGTTTCTATTAAAACCCCCTTTCCCAGCGAATGACTGGTTCATGTTGAAACATTTATTAAGGTTGGGGCATTTGCTGGTTACTAAAGGAAATCTTTACATAATGACAATAAATTTCCCCGGGGAGAGCCTGGGGGTGGGGGGGGGGGGGGTAATAAGCACTTTAGCTCTGTGCTTTATAGTGACAGGCAATGGATTTCTGCCCCCCCCCCCCACACGCCCCATAACCCTGACTAATTGCATTATGCGCCCAGTAACTGTCACATGTCAGCGCCCGTATGAATCTCCTGAATAAGCAATGGGCACGTGGCTATTTGTATGCGCTGAGCCTGTGTGTGCGGCAGCAATCAATTCCCCATCTTCCCCCTGCGCATTGCCCTGCCTGCCGCCGCCTGTACCGTGCAGTCACCCCACTGCACCCCAAAATCTCACCTCCTTTATCAGCTTTTGGCTGCAGATGGTTCGGCTGCCTGATTTTACATTGTTACAGATAAACTTGTGATTATGTGGGGGGGGGTGGCATTGATGAGATTTTCTGGCTGCTTCAATTACTAACTAGGATCAGCTGACTGTCAGGGGCGGGGAATGATCCTAAATGGCAATTCTGCTGCAGGGAGTTATTCTCGTCCTCTCTTATGTGATAATACTGTGTGTCTCCGACAGTGCCATGGGGGCATATTTTATTGTTACACATCATTATTGTGCCACAAATATTCATTCTGTACCCTTTAGTATCAGGGTACAGATTATTGTATGCCCAGAACATTCCCTCTCTGTATATTTGTATTTATACATATGGGTAGGGGGTGCCATAGTGTTTCCCTTAGGCAGTACAGTATGGGGGTACAGCTTACTGTGTGCCCAGAACATTCCTTCTCTGTATATTTGTATTTATACATATGGGTAGGAGGTGCCATAGAGTTTCCCTTAGACAGTACAGTATGGGGGTACAGCTTATTGTCTGCCCAGAACATTCCTTCTCTGTATATTTGTATTTATACATATGGGTAGGAGGTGCCATAGAGTTGGCGCTGTGCAGTGACCATGTCTGTGTTTGACTCCTCAGGGGGTGAAGCCCGCGAGCTTTGATAAAGTTGCAGACCCGGAGATCAAGGAAATCATCGGCGAGTGCATCTGCAAGAATAAAGAGGAGAGGTGATTATTGGCGCCGGGGGCGGATTAATACAAATCGCTGCCAGTCCGGGTTCGGCTGGGAATCGGCGCAAGCGAATGTGAATCCATAGAACCCTAATAGAGACTTCCCCCATAATGGAGCCAGGGTCGGGCCTGATTTATTCCGCTCAGGTCTCGGCAGTTTATTAGCAGTGAGTCAGCGGAACGTCGGCAGCACCGGCACAGAACGCTGTCAGGGTTTTCTCTCTTTAATCACAAACAAATTCCCTTTCAGGGAGGGAAAGTGCTGATTCCTGACGGAGAGGAGTATTCCGGCTGTATAAATCACTGCAGCTCCATCCAATAGCGCATCAGCGGCGCATCAATCATTTCCTGCCTCTGTGGGGCTGATTGTGGCAAGAATATCGGGGTGCAGCCTGATCATGTAGCTTGGGGTCCGGCTTCTTCCAGTCAGACATTAGTGTTAGAATTAACAAAGAAAGATGTAGGGTTGGGGCATGGTTTATACTGCCGGTCAGACTCCATTTGTATCGGCCTCTGCCGGTCAGACTCCATTTGTATCAGCCTCTGCCGGTCAGACTCCATTTGTATCAGACTCCATTTGTATCAGCCTCTGCCGGTCAGACTCCATTTGCATTGGGCTCTGTTGGTCAGACTCCATTTGTATCAGCCTCTGCCGGTCAGACTCCATTTGCATTGGGCTCTGTTGGTCAGACTCCATTTGTATTGGGCTCTGCCCGTCAGACTCTATTTGTATCAGCCTCTGTTGGTCAGACTCCATTTGTATCGGCCTCTGTTGGTCAGACTCCATTTGTATCGGCCTCTGCCGGTCATACTCCATTTGTATCAGCCTCTGTTGGTCAGACTCCATTTGTATCGGCCTCTGTTGGTCAGACTCCATTTGTATCGGCCTCTGCCGGTCATACTCCATTTGTATCAGCCTCTGTTGGTCAGACTCTATTTGTATCAGCCTCTGTTGGTCAGACTCCATTTGTATCGGCCTCTGTTGGTCAGACTCCATTTGTATCAGCCTCTGCCCGTCAGACTCCATTTGTATCGGCCTCTGTTGGTCAGACTCCATTTGTATCAGCCTCTGCCGGTCAGACTCCATTTGTATCAGCCTCTGTCAGTCAGACTCCATTTGTATCAGCCTCTGCCGGTAAGACTCCATTTGTATCAGCCTCTGCCGGTCAGACTCCATTTGTATCAGCCTCTGCCGGTCAGACTCCATTTGTATCTGGCTCTACCGGTCAGACTCCATTTGTATCAGCCTCTGCCGGTAAGACTCCATTTGTATCAGCCTCTGCCAGTCAGACTCCATTTGTATTGGGCTCTACCGGTCAGACTCCATTTGTATCGGGCTCTACCGGTCAGACTCCATTTGTATCAGCCTCTGCCGGTCAGACTCCATTTGTATTGGGCTCTGTGAGTGCCCCAAAGGGGCCGGATGACCGAGCCTTTGATGTGAGGTGCCCAACTTATGCCATAACAGAAAGCACAGCCTCTCCCTCCACAGCCCCTGTAATACAGCAGCACAGTTTCTGTGGGTCTCCCCCATAACACCACCCCCTTATTCCCCTACCCATTTGTAATGGATCAGCACAGCGTGTTCCTTGGCACCCCTTGTAATGGATCAGTACACAGTCTGCCTTGGCGCACACTGCAATAGGTCGGGGTAGCTTCTCCTTTATCTCCCCTTTTATAGGTTCAGCACAGCTCCATATAACTCCCCCCCCCCATCATTATAATTGATTGCCCCCCTGGACCCCAAAAGGATCACACAGCTTCTTCCAGTATCTTCCAAACATTTGCTGTAATGTTTGGCGTCTCCAAGCCCCCCAAAAGCCATACATCAATTACTATAATGGACCTATAATGTAGATATATTGGGAAGTTCTAAATCATTCATTAATATAGAATTCAGTGGGAACTGCAGTCAGACTTCTTACCCCCCCTCATTGCCTCCACCTCTGTTATTGGGGTGCAGCTCGTACATGATGTTCTGGATAACAGATCCCATATGTGTTGCTAATACGGGAAGGCTAAGTTGTCTGATCTTTCACAGATATGGAATTAAAGACTTACTAAGCCACGCCTTCTTCGCGGAAGACACGGGGGTGCGGGTGGAGCTGGCAGAGGAAGACAACGGTAGAAAATCTTCCATTGCCTTAAGGCTGTGGGTGGAGGATCCCAAGAAGCTGAAAGTCAAACCCAAAGATAACGGCGCCATCGAGTTCACTTTCGATCTGGAGAAGGAAACTCCTGAGGATGTGGCACAAGAGATGGTAAATGCCCCCCCAGCAATGAACTGGTCGGGGAGGGGGGTCCCGGGGCAAAACAGACTTTGTGGGTCACATTGTTGTAGGAGTGCAAGTCTGGTGCTGGGGGCACAACAGCTAATACTAAAGGGCTTCGGGTTTGGCAACATTGATATAAAGGGTCATTTGCCCCTCTCTCTATTGCCCCATTGCCCTCTCCTACCAGGTATCATCAGTTCTACTCACAACCACTGTGTGAGGAGCCCGGGGCAGTCACTTGTATTTGCCCCCCACTTGAGCTAGTCCTGAGTTGTATGCCTTCCCTGCTTGCAAGAGCTTACAATCTAAAGGTTTGGGAAGCAGTGGAGAGATGCGGTTGCTATAGCAATGTTACAGAGTGTTTTAGAGGATGAGGGCATTTCGCCCATCAAGAAGTGGGCAATGGTGCCATCTTACCCTTATATAACATGGCCGCCTCATCTCTGCCATGTGATGCCACTGACCAATGGGAGCAGGCCAAATGGCAGTTAGTTCTCAGTAACAGGAATCGTCACGGCGCTGGTCCAGAGACAGTTTGTATTGATTTAGGGGGGAAACTCTGTGAGGGTCCGCAAGGGTAAGTGCTACCTAGCAACTAAAGGGGATACTTTGGGGGGCGGGGGGGTTGCACCCAATCCAGTACATTTGAATCTTGAACCGAATACAAATCCTAACTTGCATATTAAAATTGCATGCAGTTGGTTTATTTAACCTTTCGTCTGGTCGAAATGGCAAAATACAACCCCCCCATATTCTCTCTGCTCTTTAGGTGGAATCCGGGTTCTTCCATGAGAGCGACGTGAAGATTGTGGGCAAATCAATAAGAGACCGAGTTGCGCTGATCCAGTGGCGGAGAGAGAGGATCTGTCCGGGGGAGAATGAGGCCTTGGAGCAGCCGCCAGTAGTGCAGCCGCCACTCGCCCCCTTGGCACACTCCTCCCACATTGCCCCCCACATCCCCCCCGAGCCAGAGGAACTGGACACCGACCAGCACTTGTATCAGCCCAATCTGCCAACCAGCATCACATCTGTTGCCTGTAGGTATCTGCCCCTGCCTGTGGGTATCTGCCCCCTGCCTGTGGGTATCTGGCCCTAGCACCACCACATGGCATAGACTGTGAGCCTGACCCCAAACATCACTGCCCAACCTCTCTAATGCTCTTGTGGCTGAATGGGAGCAACTCCCAGCAACACTGTTCCACCATCTAGTGGGAACCTTCCCAGAAGGGCAGGGGCAGTTATAGCAGCAAGGGGAGGGGCAACTTCATATTAACCGCTTGGTTAATGCAATATTGGTGGGGGGGGGGGGGGGGAGCAGGCAATGCATTGGGCCGGTGCCACAAGCCTGGTAGAAAGAGCAGCAGAATCTTCTCTATTTATAGTTCTGGGACATTTCTGTGTCTGTTGTTTAACTGGGGAGAACACATTTGCAGTAATTAGAGTCCGTAACCTCTATACCCCCCCCCCCCATCAATAATAGGGAGATAATTATGATATTTCATTTGCTTCTTAGCTCTCAGAACCCACTGATGGATCAGCCTTGGGGGCTGTAATTTTGTGAGAAATGGCTCTGTATTGTGCAGTTTAGCACCACGTTGGCCGCCCTGCCAGGGCTAATGGATTGGCCTAATCACCTATTGTCTTTCGGCAGCCGACGGCACGTTTGACAGCGGCCAGGGATCCACCGTGTATTCAGATTCTCAGAGCAGCCAGCAAAGCGTCATCTATTCCTCTCTGCCCGACTCACTGCCTCCGGCCATCCAGAGGGTCTATAGCCCCCCGATCCTGGAAGGTCAGACCGTGCCACACTTTGGGCAGTACCAGCCGCCTCCCACGGTAAGTCCAGCCCGGTTGTAGGAAGGAAGGGCCCAAACGGAACGACCTCTCCCCATTCCCACAAATTCACTCCATTCCACTGAATGTTTTCATTTCTTCCTCTCTCTAATGTGTGGCACCGTAGCTGCATGTTATGCCTCCATTCGTTCATGAGCTTTTTGGGACGTCCAGTTCTACTCGGTCGGTCGGGTTCAGTGAGGGGGGTGCCGGTAATTGGGGAAGAAGCAGCCGGGTTGCACTTGAACTAAAGCCATGTAGGAACCCGTGCCGTATCCAGTGCCGGTACCAGAGCCACAAGCAGTTCCACCCTATGAACCGGACACGGGATCCTTTGCCTCTTAAAGGGCCGGACTGTGCGAGTTGCCTCTGTTCTGCCACAACTTCCCCCACTGAGAAGAAGCAGCTGCTGGATGTTCCCCTTGAGTTTTGGGGTAACCGCCGATACAGTGACTCCGTAGTTCCATCCGCAATAATTCCCGAGTTAAGGACTTCGAAATCTGCGGAACACGCGTTGGTCGATATCCTATCGCAGCCATCAGGCCCTCGGGAGTCCCTTGTACTTGGTCAGAATGGCAGTGATGTGGGTATGCAGGACATCCCGTGCCACAGATGTTCCTCACAGTTGTGTAATTCCTCTACAATATCCCACCCATGTCCATACAGCTTAGGTAAGCCCTCATCCCCCTGCTGCCCTCCTGCCCCCCAGTGCTGCCCTCCTGCCCCAGGCAGCAGGATATATGGGCACAGCTTAGATCTAACAGGACTCCACACATTGCTCCATGCCATCATTGACCAGAAGACCCAACCTGCTTCATTGAGAAGAGTGAAGCCTTTGGGAGAAAGTGCCCCGAAGACTGAAGAGCTGTTAGATCTAAGTACCCCAGAGAGGGGTGAAAGCCGTGGTTCCACCAGCCCACCTACTAGATCCAATGCCAGAGAATTGGTAGGTGGGATCAGGAATAAATTCCTCACCCTGATTGGTTAAAAAGAATTCTGTGTGTGTCCTTTCTACCCCACACGCCTTGTTATACCCCCGTGTCTCTGGACCCCTCACGCTTCCGCAGCCCATTTTTGTTGCGATCACCAACCTGCATGTCTGAGACGGAATCTAGAATAAAAAGACTCCTGATTGGATACTCTGCTTCCTTGTTTTACTCCGCATGTGGGCTTTCCTGGATGCCAGCTCCCACAATCCCCTTCTACACCAACGCTCCCCAACCTTTTTTGCGCCACGGACCGGTTTACAACTGCCGCAATGAGAGGTGGCCCGCTGCAACACAGCCCCTCACTGGTCTGGGGGCCCCTGTTCTACACAGAGCCATTAATAAGCCCCTGTGAGGGTACAGAAGGCAGGCACTATGGCCATCGTGGAAAGAATTCTGTTATTCTGCGCTACTTGCCCCCCAACATTCAGCCCCCACAAAGCCCTTTCTATGCATCAGGGGCAGAAGGTTCAGGTTTTCCACCTGACCCAATGGGCTCATTTTCTCTAATCGCTTTAAGTCATGTTCTCTCAGCGCAGCCAATCACTGGCCCCCAGTGCCGCGTCTTTCTATCAATCACGCGCCGCTCATACGGTTTCTCCATATGGAGAGAGGTTTTTTTTTCTCCAGCCGCTGATATTAAGATGCTGCATCGTTTCAGCAGGCGGAAATTAACTTGGGCCGCGGCTATTTTCCCTGCGCTGGAATTGCCCCCGAGCTCTGAGCCATCGGCCCATTTTAATTAGAATTCTCCTATTGTCCGTAGCTCCTTTTGTACAGCCTCGGCCCTGCTGCGCTTCCAATGGGAAAGCCTGATCCTGCCCCCACTGGTTATTGTTTCTTGCCCTGAATTTTTCAGGAGTCGGAACTGGTGCAGAACAGATTCAGTTGCGTTTTATGGGGTTTTGGGTCTCTTGCACTTATGGAAATCTTATTCTCACATCTTCCTTTATGTTCCCATTATCTGGGCTGAACCAGAACCTTCCTTTCCTGATTTTGCATTTCCAAAGAAGCGCAGACTCACCCAGGGAACACCGATTATTATCCCACTGGTCACTTGGGCAACTCCAGCGTAAAAAATGCCTCTCACGTGTATGGCCCCGCCCCGAGCCACCCCAACCCCACCCACCAGAGGGACTGCTGTTTAAGTACAGTAATTCCAATCATTTTTATACCAATACAGCACTGGCTTTAATATAGAGATTAAAGGGCTTAGTTCACCTTTAAATTATCTCTTACTATGATGCTGCCACTGAATTCTTTAGCTCTTGTTTTTTTAGCAGCTTTCTAGTTTGGAATTTTATCGTCTGGTTGTTAGGGTCCTATTTACCCTAGCAACCAGGTGGTATGAATGAGCGATAGGAGAAGGGCTGAATAGGAACAAAACAATAACATTGTAGCCCCACAGAGCAATAGGTTTTTGGCCGCTGGGGTTAGCGATCCCCAGAAAGATGGAAAGAAGCAAAAGAAAAACAACGACCAAGAGAACAGTCGCTAAGAATAGACCTATAACTAATGTTAACTTTAAATGTAAACTTTCCCTTTAAACTGTTTATTGTTCTCTCAGTGTTCTGATTCTCCCCCCCCCCCACCCCCCCAGGCCTTGGCACCAGCAGTTTTTCTCATGCTGAGCATTTCCCATTGGCGCCCATCAGTGTCGGCATCACTGGCACCTCCGATACCCCCTCTGCCCGCGCCATATCGACTCTCTCTATTGTTCCCTCAAATGACTGATCTGATCCGCGGGTCTCTGTATTTTCTTATGCAGAACCTCCCTAAGCTCCTTGTAATGGCGCTGACTCCCATTTGTACCTGTGTGGCCCCCAGCACTCACCCCTATATTATAAAAATGTCCGATAAATGTGAAATATTAGAATTATGTCTGTTCTTTTTCTCCATTAATTATACCATTTCCATAACCCTCCCAACCCTCTTGTTTGAAGTGATTTTGTTTGTTTTTATTGTGTGCCCAGAACATTCCTTCTCTGTATATTTGTATTTATACATATGGGTAGGGGGTGCCATAGTGTTTCCCTTAGACAGTACAGTATGGGGGTACAGCTTATTGTGTGCCCAGAACATTCCTTCTCTGTATATTTGTATTTATACATATGGGTAGGGGGTGCCATAGTGTTTCCCTTAGACAGTACAGTATGGGGGTACAGCTTATTGTGTGCCCAGAACATTCCTTCTCTGTATATTTGTATTTATACATATGGGTAGGGGGTGCCATAGTGTTTCCCTTAGACAGTACAGTATGGGGGTACAGCTTATTGTGTGCCCAGAACATTCCCTCTCTGTATATTTGTATTTATACATATGGGTAGGGGTGCCATAGTGTTTCCCTTAGACAGTACAGTATGGGGGTACAGCTTATTGTGTGCCCAGAACATTCCCTCTCTGTATATTTGTATTTATACATATGGGTAGGGGGTGCCATAGTGTTTCCCTTAGACAGTACAGTATGGGGGTACAGCTTGTGTGCCCAGAACATTCCTTCTCTGTATATTTGTATTTATACATATGGGTAGGGGGTGCCATAGTGTTTCCCTTAGACAGTACAGTATGGGGGTACAGCTTATTGTGTGCCCAGAACATTCCTTCTCTGTATATTTGTATTTATACATATGGGTAGGAGGTGCCATAGTGTTTCCCTTAGACAGTACAGTATGGGGGTACAGCTTATTGTGTGCCCAGAACATTCCTTCTCTGTATATTTGTATTTATACATATGGGTAGGGGGTGCCATAGTGTTTCCCTTAGACAGTACAGTATGGGGGTACAGCTTATTGTGTGCCCAGAACATTCCCTCTCTGTATATTTGAATTTATACATATGGGTAGGAGGTGCCATAGTGTTTCCCTTAGACAGTACAGTATGGGGGTGGGGCTTATTGTGTGCCCAGAACTTTCCTTCTCTGCATATTTGTATTTATACATATGGGTAGGAGGTATTATATTGTTACTGATTTTACTTTGCCTTTATAGCCTGGGATACAAGTTGCTACTGGCACCCTCCCGGGTCTTGGGCAGCCGCATTACCAAGACCCCGGTGCCCAGTACCCGATGATGCAAGCGAATGCCATTCCTTCAGTGCAGTTTGCTCAGTTACAGCCAGTGTTACCTGGACAGGTAAGTCATTCTGATCTGCCATGTTGTGGGTAGAGCAGGATGTTAATGTGGGGCATTAGGGGAATTATTCATTTTTTTTTTACATTTTTTTTTTTTTGTCCGCACCAAGCCGCATCCGGTCGTACAGCAAATCCCGGCACCTCAGGGCATCTGCCCCATGCAGTCAGCCACTCACCCCTTCCCACAGTACCAAGCGCCCCTCGCCCAAGTGGCAGTGCCACAACTGAAGCCTCTCCATATCCCTCCTGTGCCCGCACAGCAGCGCCCGGTTCCTGCCACCCAGGTAACGCCCCAAGGGGAGACTTTCTGTATTTGTTGCACTGCGCCCCTTCTCTTCTTCTGTGATTCCCCCTCCCTACACTTAGGGGCACATTTACTAAGCAATATTGATATTTTTTTTTTAATATTGTTTCTTGAAAAATTCAAGTTTTTCTAAAATAACTCCCATAATTCGTGGTTTATTAATGTTTAGTTAACTCTTTTTTTGATCAGGTTTGATCTCTCAAGTACCATTGAGTTCTATGGAGGCTGAGAATAGTAGGGGAATAGAATAGTCAGGGACAGCCTGTCCTCGACACATTTTCAAGGGGAAGTTAATCCCCTTATTGTTTTCTTTTTCACCCGGTTTCAAGTGAAACTTGAATCACATTATTGTTTTCCAATGCTCCTAAAATGGCCACTGGGGCACTTCCTGTTTGGGGAAAAATAGAGAGGATTCACGGACATTTAACATCTGTTCGAACTCGAATTTTCGAGTTTTAACGTTACTTTTGGCTTGAAAATTGTGGGATTTTCTAATGTAAACTCAAAATTTTCAGACGAATGATTCAAGCATTTTTGTGACATTTTATAAATAAAACAATGATCGAGTTTAATTCGAATTTATACAATGTGTTTATACGTCTTTCAAGGCCAGAGAAAAACAAATATTAGTAAATCAGCCCCTTAGTGAGAGAACATGAAAAGCATTATGGGAACTGGAGCCTTGAGTGTAGGAAACCCCTTGGCACTGGGGGCTCCATTGGGCAAATATATTGCTTTGTCTCCTAAGAGTGTTGGACTGGGGCTCCTAGGACCCACCAGAGGTCACTTCCACAGTTAGGTGTAGGCGGGGCTAAATGTAATAGGTTTATACAGACCTATATTGGAAATAAAGGGGTGATGGGAATTATTTTTGACTGGGGCAGCTCTCTAGCAGGCCAGGCCAACCCTGGGGCTAGGTGCGGCGCTCTTTAACCCTTCTGTGGTTCAGTATTTGGCTGAATCCAAAAATAGTGGATTGGGTGCATCCCAAAATTAAACTTGAGCCAATAGTTACTGGGCTCATTACATAGCGGGTTGGTATATGAATGGAGACCCCTATTGGCAAAGGACAGGAAGTACCATTTGGGTGCCTAGGAGGAGCAGAGCCTTGTAGCCCAGACATTAGGCAGGAGGTTGTACTTGATTTTCCACCCTCGGCTACTATGGGGGGCCTTGTATCTATATGGTGTATTTTTGGGTGGGCAGGAGGGCCCCATAGGCTGTTAGTGAAGCACCGGAATCACCGGGGACGCACACTTGTGCTGGGATCAGATCAATACAATGAACTTTTTCATTCGTGTTCTTGTCCATTGTCTTTCAGCTTCCACCGTACCCTCTCATTCCAGCAGTTACTCCTCTCGCAGGACTAGAGACTCTCCCTGGCGCCAGTCTCTCTGACTTTCCCGCTGTCTGTGTTACCCCATTACCTGCCCCCTGTCACTACTTTCCCCCAGGCATTGTGGTGGCCAGTGTCCCATTGACTCCTGCCATAGCCCCACCCCTGCCTTTGCAAGCCATGAATTCGCAGTTGGTACTGTCCTATGAGACTAACATAGTCCCAAATGTGCCAGTGGGCACGGTTCCATTGCTAGCAGCAGCCGGTGTCCCAACGTTACCCACCCCACAGGCTGTTTCCCAGCATCCCCAAGTTCAGCAGTTCCAAACATCCTACCCACCCCTCATTCAGAGTGATGTTCCCTCTCAAAATGTCTCCCATCAAGCAACTGTTCCACCTCCTCAAACCCACCATCCGAGCATCCCTCATCCCTCTGACCAGGCCTCGGCCGGGGCATGTAACCAGGTAATCCTTTCCTGCAGTTGTCTTTCTACTTGTACCTTTCTGCTCTTGTGTGGCACCCCCTGGCCAAGTCACATGTTTAATTGTGTGAGTGGAAAGTAGGGCACAACTAAATACTAATAAGTTTCTAGTTTTTAAAAATGGATCCCGTTTTCACCATGAGAACTATAGGCCTGTTAGTCTGACATCAGTAGTAGGAAAGCTTTTGGAAAGGGGTAATAAGGGATAGGATACTTGAATACATATACAATACTATTAGTTTGTGCCACATGGGTTTATGGGTAACAGATCTTGCCAGACTAATTTAGTCGCCTTTTATGAGGAGGTGAGCAGGAACCTCGATGCTGGAATGGCAGTGGATGGGATCTACTTGGACTTTGCTAAAGCGTTTGATACAGTACCTCACAGAAGGTTATTGATAATATTGAGGAATATTGTATTTGTACTTGGATAGAGAACTGGCTACAGAGTGGGGGTAGACAGGACATTGCAAGATTTGGTTTGGGATTCGGCCTTTTTCAGCAGGATTCGGATTCAGACAAATCCACGTGACTGGCCCAATCGAATCCTGAAACATGACTTTTCAGCAAATAAACATGGACGTTGAAAATTGTTTTACTTATTCACGTTCATTTTTCGGTTCTCTTTAGCCTTATCTGCATATGCAAATCAGGATTCGGATGCGGTTTGGTATTTAGCCAAGTTTTACAAAGGATTAAGGGTTTGTCAAAATCCCAAAATAGTGGATTCGCTGCACCCCTAAATTGGGCCAGTGTTGTTGGGGGGTCAGTCCTTGGTCCCCTGCTTTGTAACTTGTTAATGAATGACCTGGAGGGGGGCACTGTAAATGCTGTCTCTGTTTTTGCTGATGACACTAAATTGGGCAAAACTATAAGTTCCATGCAGGATGTGCCGCTTTGCAGAGCGATGTCAAAACTGGAAAACTGGGCAGCAAACTGGCAAATGAGGTTCAGTGTTAAATGCAAAGTTTTGCCCTTGGGTAGAAATAATATAAATGCAAGTTATACACTAAACGGGAGTGAGTTGGGGGGGTCCTTAATGGAGAAGGATCTGGGGGTATTTGTGGATAACAAGCTGTGTAACGCCAGGCAGTGTCATTCTGTGGCTACTAAAGCAAATAAAGTGCTGTCTTATATAAACAGGGCATTGACTCAAGGGATGAGACGTAATTTTGACTCTTTATAGGTCCCTGGTATTGTCTTTTTGCGGGACACTATCCCATGTAGGTTCAGCTTCTTGTAGGATCCGCATCCCCTTACGTTTAGCTTCTTGGCTGACTTTTTCACACGGGTGTTGGGCAGAATTTGCTGTTGTTTAGTCGAATCCATTCTTTCCTCCACACAATATACAGTGTTCCCTGTGCCACCAGCTGCCACACAACCCCAAAGGATCATGGATGATCTACCCCCATGTGTAACCATTGGTAAGGGGTTTCCTTACTCATGAAACTAAGTTTGTATCCAAACAAACCTTTGGTCCAAGAGTTCCATTTGTCCTTCATCAGCCCCACAGCAGTTGTTTCCCAGAAACGCCCTCCCCGTTTCTATAGATGCTGCTTTGCATACCCCAGGGGCTGCTGATGAGGGGGCAGGTAAGGTCCCTTCCATGCAGATCATGGTTGTGTAATGGTGCCACTCCATTCCTGTGCCGGCCATACCTTCCTTGGCAGCCATTGAGCCTTTCTGGCCAGTTCTATTGCTGTGACTCCCACATTTCTCCCTGCTATTTCTTGGTGACATTACTAACAGTGGAGATTGGGGAGCTGGAAGCAGTTTGCTTATGTACGTCTTCCCCTGATTTGTACCAATCGGCTTCATTGTCACAACCTTGGAGAAGCCAGGGTTGCTGAATAACGGCCCAAAGTTTGGGGGGGGGGTGGTCAGAGATTTTATTTATCTCTGCATTTGTCAACAGGGAACACCTCCTAATGGCTATTGAGGCCTTATGAGGTAATTAGGGGCAGGGACCTTAGGGAAAAAAACAGTATTTATCACTTATCAGAAGGGGACCCAATACACTGGGGCTTATTTATAAACACTGGACAAATTTGCACCTAGGCAGTAACCCATAGCAACCAATCTGGGATTAGATTTTTCCAGCCAGCTGCAGGTAGAGCAAGAAAAGCAAACTTCTTTTTTTTGTAATTTAAATTTTATTGATTTTATAGAAAGAAAAAAGAAAAGCAAACTTCTGATTGGCTGCCATGGGTTACTGCCCAGGGGCAAAGTTACCCCCAGTGTATCTTTGCATTAATATCTGCACGTATGATTTCTAACACACGGATTCCTGCCCTACTTTCCACTTACACAACTGATAATAATAAGTATGTAATTTGGCCAGAGGCGCCCAACCAATCACATGCAGCTGTGTATATATTATATTGTACAGGGCTCTGTATAAATAAACTGATGATGATGATGTAGACATAATGAATCTCTGCTCTTGAAAGAGTAGAATATCATCCATAGGAGCGAGGGCACACAGAGAGGGTCGCAGGGGGGCACACAGAGAGGGTCGCAGGGGGGCACACAGAGAGGGTCGCAGGGGGGCACACAGAGAGGGTCCCAAGGGGGCACACAGAGAGGGTCGCAGGGGCATTAAATGGAGCCTAAATATTCAATGATGCACAGGAAGCAAAGCAACCCAAATAAATACCCCTTCTACCCCACCCCTCCTACTGTCACTTCCATTCCGACATGGGAACAAAGCCCGTTCATCATCTTTAATATTTTGACATTTCTTGATAACCTGTGTGTTTTAAGGAATGTGCCATTTATAGGGGAGCCCCATAATCATTACAGACCACACCCACTTACTTTATAGTCCCTCCTCCTCTCTCTAATCATCTCGTATTCCCACCCCCGGCGCCGGGTATGGCAGTTTGTATCTCTGACTCTTGCCGTGAGTTTCATGTGGTGCTTCAGTAACAATATGGCCTTTGCCTCTCCTGTTAGTTATAGAATTTACCCCCTGGCAGTAATTGCTCTGTTGGTGTCGCTGCTATTTTGTGCGTAAGTCGTGTCTGTGCCGTGTTAGAACTTGGAATAGTGAATTCCCTTTGTGTGTCAAACAGGTTGTTCTGCCCCAATATCCTCTGGATGTGGGAACTGCCATGGGGGTTATGGTACCTTCTACAACAATGTCACCACCAGTGCAGTTTCCAGCTGAATCTGCCCCTCTGCACCCACCTCAGGAACATGTCACCCCGGTATCCTATATACACACAGATGTACCTATGACCCAACAGAGCACAACTCTTCAGTCTGAGGGTCATCAGCCCGAAACTACACAGCCACCTGTCCATCAGAGTCAAACTCTCTACCAAGCCCCCCGGCCTTCTGTGGAGACCAATGTAGAGGTACTGTCTTACTGTCATTGTAACTGTCAGCTTCTCCACTCCATATTTAGGGCTTAGGGGGATAGCAGGTATAGTAGGGAGAGATGGTGCCTATAGTAGCAGTGGGGGGATAATAGCCTCTGGGAAGGGACTGGGGCTGTGGGATAGCAGGTATAGTAGGGAGAGATGGTGCCTATAGTAGCAGTGGGGGGATAATAGCCTCTGGGAAGGGACTGGGCTGTGGATAGCAGGTATAGTAGGGAGAGATGGTGCCTATAGTAGCAGTGGGGGATAATAGCCTCTGGAAGGACTGGGGCTGTGGGATAGCAGGTATAGTAGGGAGAGATGGTGCCTATAGTAGCAGTGGGGGATAATAGCCTCTGGGAAGGGACTGGGCTGTGGATAGCAGGTATAGTAGGGAGAGATGGTGCCTATAGTAGCAGTGGGGATAATAGCCTCTGGGAAGGGACTGGGGCTGTGGATAGCAGTATAGTAGGGAGAGATGGTGCCTATAGTAGCAGTGGGGGGGTGATAGCAGTATAGTAGGGAGAGATGGGCCTATAGTAGCAGTGGGGGATAATAGCCTCTGGGAAGGGACTGGGGCTGTGGGATAGCAGGTATAGTAGGGAGAGATGGTGCCTATAGTAGCAGTGGGGGGGATAATAGCCTCTGGGAAGGGACTGGGGCTGTGGGATAGCAGGTATAGTAGGGAGAGATGGTGCCTATAGTAGCAGGGGGGATAATAGCCTCTGGGAAGGGACTGGGCTGTGGGATAGCAGGTATATAGGAGAGATGGTGCCTATAGTAGCAGTGGGGGGATAATAGCCTCTGGGAAGGGACTGGGGCTGTGGGATAGCAGGTATAGTAGGGAGAGATGGTGCCTATAGTAGCAGTGAGGGGATAACAGATGATCGTACTGTTTAACCCATCCTGTGGCCCTTGGGTTGTACAGCTGCCAGTGGCCCAACCTTGTGATTTTGAACAGAATGTGATGCAGAGTAATTTTTTTTTGTTTGTTTTTCTAAGGAGCCGACTCTGCAAGAGAATCCAGTGAGTTCCGCACAAAGTTGTGATAAGTAAGTGATTTGTGTTTGTTATAGTTCAGCCCATATTCTCATGCCATTTCATGTAATTACACAAGGTTTAGTGCTGTTATTTTCAGCGCTGTGTATAACTGTTAGCACTGCCTTAGGAATGATTTCTTATGTTCATGCATCTCTGGGCAGAAGTACTCGAAAAGTGTAACAAGACCTTTATATAAGGCGTTATTGGTCCAGTTATGTGTCATCTGTTGTTCTGATGCCAAGTGTATATCTAAAGAGACAGGTGAGTGCCAGGAAATACACTCCCCCGTGCAAAGGAAGCAGAGACAGTCACATGGGTACCAGGAAATACACTCCCCCGTCATGGGTACCGGAAATACACTCCCCCGTGCAAAGGAAGCAGAGACAGTCACATGGGTACCGGGAAATACACTCCCCCGTGCGCAGAGAACATGGGTACGGGAAATACACTCCCCCGTGCAAAGGAAGCAGAGACAGTCACATGGTACCGGGAAATACACTCCCCCGTGCAAAGGAAGCAGAGACAGTCACATGGGTACCGGGAAATACACTCCCCCGTGCAAAGGAAGCAGAGACAGTCACATGGGTACCGGGAAATACACTCCCCCGTGAAAAGGAAGCAGAGACAGTCACATGGGTACCGGGAAATACACTCCCCCGTGCAAAGGAAGCAGAGACAGTCACATGGGTACCGGGAAATACACTCCCCCGTGAAAAGGAAGCAGAGACACATAAGTACCTGACAGCTTTTGGACTCCATGCAGTGACCGTTTTGGAACAATGGATTCCCAAATAACACCATGAAATTCATGGCCCAATATGAGTCTGGCTGGGTCCAATCATCTTAATCAGAGATGGGATCAGAGTAGAGGAATAGTAAATAGCATTAGCAGAGTTTAACCATTCATGTGTGGGTCCAGATTGCATAGGATTTAATGAATCAGTTTACATTGAATTAGAAAGAGAATCAGTCTCTGAACCATCTCAGCCAATAAATAGTGAGAATAACGCCATTTGCACATGTCACAAAGCACTGGTGTCTCACATGAGAGGGAAGGAAGAACTGAGGTGATAATGGTGCACTTTGCCTTTAATAGCTATGCAGGCTCAGATGCTGCGTCTGGTAGAGAGATGAGTGATGGTGGAGAAGGGGTTCATGGGAAACAGGATGGAAAACCAACCAAAAAGCATCACCGGAGGTCTTCCCGCACCCGCT
This sequence comes from Xenopus tropicalis, assembly GCF_000004195.4. Lineage (NCBI taxonomy): Eukaryota > Metazoa > Chordata > Amphibia > Anura > Pipidae > Xenopus > Xenopus tropicalis. The sequence continues at coordinate 152,230,785 of NC_030680.2, forward strand.
CTCGCCAGGAGAAGGCCAATAAACCAAAGCTGACTATTCTTAATGTAAGTTAGTTCCATGGTCCCTTTATCTTTCTGTTCTGGATGTGGCACATGGTGTCCCACTAGGCTCCTTCCCTTGGCTGTGCCATGTTCTGTCTGTCTGGGCTCCTTCCCTTGGCTGTGCCGTGTACTGTCTGTCTGGGCTCCTTCCCTTGGCTGTGCCACGTACTGTCTGTCTGGGCTCCTTCCCTGCTGTGTGTACTGTCTGTCTGGGCTCCTTCCCTTGGCTGTGCGACGTACTGTCTGTCTGGGCTCCTTCCCTTGGCTGTGCCGTGTTACTGTCTGTCTGGGCTCCTTCCCTTGGCTGTGCCGTGTACTGTCTGTCTGGGCTCCTTCCCTTGCTGTGTCTGTCTGTCTGGGCTCCTTCCCTTGGCTGTGCCATGTACTGTCTGTCTGGGCTTACTTCCCTTGGCTGTGCCATGTACTGTCTGTCTGGGCTCCTTCCCTTGGCTGTGCCATGTACTGTCTGTCTGGGCTCCTTCCCTTGGCTGTGCCATGTACTGTCTGTCTGGGCCCTTCCCTTGCTGTGGGCTGTGCCGTGTACTGTCTGTCTGGGCTCCTTCCCTTGGCTGTGCCATGTACTGTCTGTCTGGGCTCCTTCCCTTGGCTGTGCCGTGTACTGTCTGTCTGGGCTCCTTCCCTTGGCTGTGCCATGTACTGTCTGTCTGGGCTCCTTCCCTTGGCTGTGCCATGTTCTGTCTGTCTGGGCTCCTTCCCTTGGCTGTGCCATGTACTGTCTGTCTGGGCTCCTTCCCTTGGCTGTGCCATGTACTGTCAGTCTGGGCTCCTTCCCTTGGCTGTGCCATGTATTGTCTGTCTGGGCTCCTTTCCTTGGCTGTGCCATGTTCTGTCTGTCTGGGCTCCTTCCCTTGGCTGTGCCATGTACTGTCTGTCTGGGCTCCTTCCCTTGGCTGTGCCATGTACTGTCAGTCTGGGTTTTCTTGCTGCTATAAGCTGCCATTTTGTGCTGCAGGTGAGCAATACAGGTGACAAGATGGTGGAATGCCAGTTGGAGACTCACAACCATAAAATGGTGACTTTCAAATTTGACTTGGATGGCGATGCACCAGATGAGATTGCCACGTACATGGTAGGTGCAAGAAATGATTTTTATTTGGGTTATACAGCTTTGGTTCTGGGGTGCAGAGCCAATGGGCAGAAATAGGACAGAGGGGCTGAGCTTGGCAGTAAATAATGAATAGCTTATTCCAGCCTGAGGTTGTGTTAGGGTTTCCACCTGGCCGGTATTTTACCAGCCTGGCCAATTAATATGTTGCTTGATGTCCATGTTATTAATGGGGAAAAAACATAAAAATATAGGAAGGCTGTTTTTTTTCCAGAAAAGGTGGCACCCCTAGCTTGTTTAGGGCACTTTCTGGGAGGGTATTTTTGCTGTAGAATAATAAATTCACTTGCACTGATTGGTTGGATAATGTTGATGATGAGAATATTAGAGACAGAGCGATTTGCTTAAGCTTCCTGTTCCTCTGGGTAAGGGGAGGATATAGGTTTTCTATTCCTCTGGGGAAGGGGGAAGATATAAGCTTCGTGTTCCTCTGGATAAAAGGAAGATGTAAGCTTCCTGTTCCTCTGGGTAAGGGGAGGATATAGGTTTTCTATTCCTCTGGGGAAGGGGGAAGATATAAGCTTCCTGTTCCTCTGGATAAAAGGAAGATGTAAGCTTCCTGTTCCTCTGGGTAAGGGGAGGATATAGGTTTTCTATTCCTTTGGGGAAGGGGGAAGATATAAGCTTCCTGTTCCTCTGGATAAAGGGAAGATATAAACTTCCTGTACCTCTGGGTAAGGAGAGGATATAGGTTTTCTATTCCTCTGGGGAAGGGGGAAGATATAAACTTCCTGTACCTCTGGGTAAGGGGAGGATATAGGTTTTCTATTCCTCTGGGGAAGGGGGAAGATATACATCGTTTCTGGTGAAAACCTAAATAAAAGGAGACTGTTTTGCTGGTCGGTTGCGCTGCACACACTGAGCTTTGCTATGGGCAGGTGGTGCCTCTGTGGGTATCATCCCTGCCCCCAATATCCTTCCCTCATATCCAGTGGAACATGGGTGGGGGCACCTAACCTGGCACACACCCTCCAGGCTCATACACATTGCGAGTCCATGTCACTACATACCTACCAGGGTAGTTTCGGATAAGGTTCCAAAGTGTGCCAGTACCAGCAGCCATAAAGTGGGGTGGGTTCCTTTGTGGTGCCGTACTGAGGCGTGTACATGTATTACTGGTATCAGTCACAACTTGTACTGGTACTGTACTTGGTACCTTCAGCGTCAGCCTGGGATTAGTGATAAACCTGTCCGGCATTCCTCGTGCTTAGCACTGCCCACCGTTGTACCCTCTGATATTGTCAAACTGGAATTCAACATGGAGGCCTAAATGGAGGCCAGCACCAGTCTCCTGGGAACATTTCTACATGACACATTTATATATAGGCGGGGGGTCGTCCCCTTTAATAAGGGACTAGGGCTGGTTGTACCCTAAGCAGAAAAATATTGGATATCTAATAATAAAGATTATGTAGAAGTCCTTCACACAGTGCCGCTCTGGCACAATGTGCCCCTTTTAGTGATGGGTGCTGCCTTATTGCAGGTGGAGAATGGCTTTATTCTGCAGATGGAGAAGGAGGTGTTTATTGAGCAAATGAAGGATGTTATGGACAAAGCGGAAGACATGTTGAGCGAAGACACTGAAGGGGAGAGAAGTTCAGACCAAGCGGCGAGTCCTCAGAAAGTGGATTCTAATGGGAGAGAGACGAGGGAGGTAAAGTAGGCACTTCACTGTCGCCCCCTTTTTGTGGGACGTGGCACTGACCAATCCGTGTCTGCACTCAGGAGAAGTCACTGCCAGGGGTGTCGAAGTTATTGCCTTACATAGTTACATAGGGTTGAAAAAAGACCATTGTCCATCAAGTTCAACCCATCCGAGTAAACCCAGCACACAACCTATACTAACCAATCTATACACTCACATACATAAACTATATATATACAACCAGTAATACTAACTGTAGGTATTAGTATCACAATAGCCTTGGATATTCTGCTTGTTCAAAAACTCATCCAGGCCCCTCTTAAAGGCATTAACAGAGTCTGCCATTACCACATCACTAGGGGCATTCCCCAACCCCCTCACTGCCCTCACCGTGAGGAACCCCCTACGCTGCTTCAAATGGAAGCTCCGTTCCTCTAATCTAAAGGGGGGGCCTCTGGTGCGCTGAATGTTTTTATGGGAAAAAAGAACATCCCCCAACTGCCTATAATCCCCCCTAATGTACTTGTACAGAGTAATCATGTCCCCTCGCAAGCGCCTCTTTTCCAGAGAAAACAACCCCAACCTCGACAGTCTCACCTCATAGTTTAACCCTTCCATCCCCTTAACCAGTTTAGTTGCAGTCTCTGCACTCTCTCCAGCTCATTAATATCCTTCTTAAGGACTGGAGCCCAAAACTGCACTGCATACTCACATACTCACTGTTACTGCCCCCCATACTCACTGTTACTGCCCCCCATACTCACTGTTACTGCCCCCCATACTCAAGGTGAGGCCTTACCAGGGACCTATAAAGCGGCAAAATTATGTTCTCATCCCTTGAGTCAATGCCCTGTTTATACAAGACAGCACTTTATTTGCTTTAGTAGCCACAGAATGACACTGCCTGGAATTAGACAACTTGTTATCAACAAAAACCCCCAGATCCTTCCCCATTAAGGATCCCCCCAACTCACTCCCATTCAGTAGATAGTTTGCGTTTATATTATTTCTACCAAAGTGTATAACTTTGCACTTATCAACATTGAACCTCATTTCCCAGTTTGCTGCCCAGTTTCCCAGTCAAATCGCTCTGCAAAGCGGCACATCCTGCATGGAACTTATAGTTTTGCACAATTTAGTGTCATCAGCAAAAATAGAAACAGTACTGTCTATGCCCCCCTCCAGGGCATTAATAAACAAGTTAAAAAGCAAAGGCCCAAGGACTGACCCCTGCGGTACCCACTAACCACACTGGCCCAATTAGAAAATGTTCCATTTCCCCCCACTCTGTAATCTATCCTTCAGCCAGTTTTCTATCCAATTACAAATATTATGTTCTAGGCCAATATTCCTTAATTTGATCATTAACCCTCTGTGAGGTACTGTATCAAACGCTTTAGCAAAGTCCAAGTAGATCCCATCCACTGCCATTCCAGCATCGAGGTTCCTGCTCACCTCCTCATAAAAGGCAACTAAATTAGTCTGGCAAGATCTGTTACGCATAAACCCATTTGGCACAAACTAATAATTGATAATACATTTCTACGGGGGCTCACGTTATGAGGTGCACAAGAGATAGCAAACTCCGAGGCTAGAGAGGGGGGTTCCTAGGGCTCCCTTGTCAAGCTTTGGTTTGCTCTAGCCCCCCTATTTCCTTATATTAGGGTCTCTCAATTGCAGTTCATTAAAGGAGTAATTCAACTTTAAGATAACTTTTAGTGTGTTATAGAATGTACTATTCCTAGCAACTTTGCAATTTGTCTTCATTGTTTATTTTTTTTATAGTTTTTAATTATTTGCCTTTTGTGCCTTCATCTTTCCAGCTTTCACATGGGGGTCACTGACCCCGGCAGCCAAAAAACTTTCTCTTTGAGGCTTTTTTTTGTTACTTTTTATTCCTTATGTTTTTATATAGTCCCTCTTCTATTCATATTCCTGTCTCTAATTTACACCACTGCCTAGTTGCTAAGGTAAAGAAGACTCTAGCAACCAGATAGCTGCTGAAATTCCAAACTGGAGAGCTGCTGAACTAAAAGCTAAATAACTTAAAAAGTACTACTACAAAAAAAAAAAAAAAAAATGAAGACCAATTGCAAATTGTCTCAGAATATTAATGTCTACATTATATTTAAAGTTAATCAAGGTGATTGATTCTTATCAGTCTGGAATCCTTACTTACCTTACCAGCATATTGGGGGTCACTAATCATGGATAAATCTTTCTCTGGTTTCCATTGACTGGATAGGATAAATCCCAGGGGAACCAAGAAATAGTTTTCCATTCAAATCTAAAAATTCATCAGATCTGGGCACCAACTGGCCTAGCATGGAGTCAAACCCAAGACCCTACTAATTATCCAATTATTTGTTTTTAAAGGAAAACACCCCAAATCAAATGAAGACTCCGGTCTATCAGCAAAACGGTAGGACCTTTCAGACACTTTGGCTAAAAACACTCACTTTTTGTTTGTTGTATAATTAATATTCTTGTTTTGTGCTTCAGTTCTACATACTGGGAAGCGATGGTTTATTATATGTCCAGTGGCCGAAACCACCGGTTCCTCCCTGCCAGAAGTGCCCCAAACTCCCTTAAATACCCAGAAGCCGACTGACGTTAAAGGTAATGTTATCTCCCAATGGAATTCCATTTGTTATTAACGTATTGGGTTTCTCTTAGTTTATTGGTGCCACGAGGATATGTGGAAATGTTCGTAGGATTTTCACTGTACCAAAATTATTTCTACTCCCCCCATATGTGGGCAAAGTGGTCTCTGGGTGCCAAATATTTTTCGTATTGGTGCTAATTCTCTCCATTGTGCCACAATTTCTCCTTGACCTGCCTTGTTTCTGTCTTACAGATCAGACCGCCTGCGAGGATTCAGTATTTGCCACAAATGCGGATAAGTTGGACTTTGCGGTGCCGCCGGGCATACTGTGTGAGAGTGCCAGTGCCATTCCTGCCTCAAGGACACAATCTTCTTCTACAATATCTTCCTCCGATCTGCAAACCCAAACGGAACTGTCCTTTTCTGCTCTTCCTGAGTCTCTCTCCTTTCTCCAAGAAGAGGAACCGGTCCTGTTCAGCCCGCCGGCAGTTACGCAGCCTCTAATGGACTCCATAAGCCATGAGGCCGGAGGGAGCCTGGCGCCTGTATTCTCCGCAGCACAAGAACCCGAGCAGAAACCCAGTCCTACAGATTCAGTAAATTCAACAGAACCGCCACGTGCAGCCTTACCCCTCTCCGACCACGAACGACCGGCCGCTCAGCAAGAACGGACTCTAGATCCACCCCCAGAGCGGAGTACATTGTATGGATCCAGTATTGGTTTCCCCGTTGTAAACTCCATAAAACCAGATGCCCCCTTGCCCATACCCCCTTGCCAGCCACACCTTGATTCTGAAATTTCCACCCCACTGAAACCAGTCCCAGTCCCCACTCAGTCTCTGGTTTTACCAGTTGGCGGCACATCTTGCCAACAGCCCAGTATTACCGAGTCGGACGGGGAAGGCCCCCCGAGGGTAGAATTTACCGACGATACCATTAAAAGCTTAGATGAAAAGCTCCGCACTCTCTTGTACCAGGAATACACCCCGGCCAACGTTTCTGCCGGAACCCCTGACAATTGTTCCGGAGCAGAAAGCGGAGCAGAGACAACGTTGGGCAACGGAGAAGAGATTGCTGAACACAGAAACCTCTCCCAGTCTGTCTCTGCGCCACTAGAGAAAGCAACGGAACTGGGCTGGACTGTCGCAGAGAAAAGTTCTTGTGAGCTGTCAAACCAAAAGGTAAGTACGGCCCAACCATCTCCCTGTGTGGCTACAACTGCCATCAGGTTGGCACTGACAAGCCCTGGCATTTCAAATACTCAGAAGCCCAAACAGCCCCCTACAGGCCCAATAAATAGTGACTGTCTATGGCAGCCCCTCTGGCACTTACCAGAATTCACCGATTGCCAATCTAGGCCACAATCGACTGCCACATTTCAGCACCCCCACCCCCCATATAAATGTATTAAGTAGGGATGCACCGAATCCATTGCAAATTAGGCACAGCCCTAGTATTAAGAGAGTGTTCTTGATATTAAATTATGAAATTGCCCTAAAGGATCTCAAAGAACCCAACATTTATAAAAAATTAAACACATCGCTTGTAAACGCACTCCCACCGCGCCATATTGTTTTCTGCCGCTCGTATTTAAATGATTGCGCCCGTAACAAATGGAAGCACCTCATTCCTTTGTTTGGTTATTATGTTTCCGATTAAAGTGTTCGTGAATTTGCATGAATCAAGGCCGCAATCCGCCCAAGCGCCACTAAAGCGCTCACCTGACAAACTGGCGCGCTAATCTCATTCTCCCCGCCTGCGTCTCTGAGGCAATCAGAGGGAGCGATTGCCGAGAAAGCACTTTCCCTGCTCTGCTTGTTAGCAGCTCCCATAGGGCCAATTACTGGGGGTAACCAAGCAAAGGGAATCCCACCCAAAAGCTGCGCGCTCTGGAGAAGGAAATTGGCGTCTGGGAGTGAGAGAATTTGTACTGCCAGGTGTGTTGGCAGAAGGAATTTAGGTCGCTATCACATTCCCATCAGCCCCTGCCCCAGTGAGCTTACAATCTAAGGTCCCTATCCCATTCCCATCAGCCCCTGCCCCAGTGAGCTTACAATCTAAGGTCCCTATCCCATTCCCATCAGCCCCTGCCCCAGTGAGCTTACAATCTAAGGTCCCTATCCCATTCCCATCAGTCCCTGCCCCAGTGAGCTTACAATCTAAGGTCCCTATCCCATTCCCATCAGTCCCTGCCCCAGTGAGCTTACAATCTAAGGTCCCTATCCCATTCCCATCAGTCCCTGCCCCAGTGAGCTTACAATCTAAGGTCCCTATCCCATTCCCATCAGTCCCTGCCCCAGTGAGCTTACAATCTGGGGGCCATATCACATTTACACGAATATAACCTGCCTTCACTGCCCTCTACATGCTTACTTTGTTTGACAGATTCAGGCTGCACCTCTGAACCATTCCCAGGGGTGGGATTCTGGCAAAGAAAGTGCAGTTGACTCTTCTTCCAAAAAGAGAGAGACCCCTGACAAGTCCTCCAAGACCATCGGCAGGTTCTCGGTTGTGAGTGCAGAAGATGATGCCCCAGTGACCGCTCCAAATTACACGAGATTTTCAGCCCCGCCCGATGTCTACCTGGATCAGGCTCCACCACAACCAGCCAGGGCCTCTGTCCCTAGAGCTCACACCTCTTCCCCTATTAACTCTCTGTTCTGTGGCCATGTTTCCAGTGACTCTGGGGATGATACCCCTCACTCCAAGTCCAAAGAGGCTCAGCCGTCCACCCCAAGTAAGGGGGGCACCAATGACTTCATGAAGAAGGCCGCTGCTTTCTTGCATCGCTCTGGAAAGGCCAGTACCCAAAGCCCCACCTCTCCCAACGGCCAAGCCATGAAAATCCCTTCAATAAACGTGACCTCTTTCCATTCGCAGTCGTCCTATATGAGCAGTGATAACGACTCGGAGTTTGAAGATGCCGACATGAAGAAGGAACTGCAGAGCCTCCGGGAGAAGTAAGAAGGGTGGATTACAATGCTAAGTGTGGGTTTGTATGGGAGCCTGGGGTAGCAAAATGTTTGTGCAGCAGAGGGCACCGCTCTTTTACAGGAAGCAGAGCTCATGGTTTTCAGCCAGTGGGATTGGCCAATTGTTATTTTGGCACTAATGCATGTGTAATTGTCAGCAGGAATAGTAGGTAGGAGCGGGTATAATAGGGCAAGTAGGTAGGAGCAGGTATAGTAGGGAAAGTAGGTAGGAGCAGGTATAGTAGGGCAAGTAGGTAGGAGCAGGTACAGTAGGGCAAGTAGGTAGGAGCAGGTACAGTAGGGCAAGTAGGTAGGAGCAGGTACAGTAGGGCAAGTAGGTAGGAGCAGGTACAGTAGGGCAAGTAGGTAGGAGCAGGTATAGTAGGGAAAGTAGGTAGGAGCAGGTATAGTAGGGAAAGTAGGTAGGAGCAGGTACAGTAGGGCAAGTAGGTAGGAGCAGGTACAGTAGGGAAAGTAGGTAGGAGCAGGTATAGCAGGGAAAGTAGGAAGGAGCAGGTATAGTAAAGTAGGTAGGAGCAGGTATAGTAGGGAAAGTAGGTAGGAGCAGGTATAGTAGGGAAAGTAGGTAGGAGCAGGATAGTAAAGTAGGTAGGAGCAGTAGGGAGTAGTAGTAGGTAGGAGCGTAGGAGCAGGTATAGCAGGGAAAGTAGGGCAGGTACAGTAGGGCGGTAGGAGCAGTATAGCAGGGAAAGTAGGTAGGAGCAGGTACAGTAGGGAAAGTAGGTAGGAGCAGGTACAGTAGGGCAAGTAGGTAGGAGCATGTATAGTAGGGAAAGTAGGTAGGAGCAGGTACAGTAGGGCAAGTAGGTAGGAGCAGGTACAGTAGGGCAAGTAGGTAGAGCAGTATAGTAGGGAAGTAGGTAGGAGCAGGTATAGTAGTAGGTAGGAGCAGGTACAGTAGGTAGGAGCAGGTTAGTAGAAAGTAGGTAGGAGCAGGTACAGTAGGGCAAGTAGGTAGGAGCAGGTATAGTAGGTAGAGCAGGTATAGTAGGGAAAGTAGTAGGAGCAGTATAGTAGGGAAAGTAGGTAGGAGCAGGTATAGTAAAGTAGGTAGGAGCAGGTATAGTAGGGAAAGTAGGTAGGAGCAGGTATAGTAGGGAAAGTAGGTAGGAGCAGGTATAGTAGGGAAAGTAGGTAGGAGCAGGTACAGTAGGTAGGAGCAGGTATAGTAGGGAAAGTAGGTAGGAGCAGGTATAGTAGGGAAAGTAGGTAGGAGCAGGTATAGCAGGGAAAGTAGGTAGGAGCAGGTATAGCAGGGAAAGTAGGTAGGAGCAGGTATAGCAGGGAAAGTAGGTAGGAGCAGGTATAGTAGGGAAAGTAGGTAGGAGCAGGTATAGTAAGTAGGTAGGAGATAGTAGAAAGTAGGTAGAGGCAGGTACAGTAGGGCAAGTAGGTAGGAGCATGTATAGTAGGGAAAGTAGGTAGGAGCAGGTATAGCAGGGAAAGTAGGTAGGAGCAGGTACAGTAGGTAGGAGCAGGTATAGTAGGAAAGTAGGTAGAGCAGGTATAGTAGGGAAAGTAGGTAGGAGCAGTATAGTAGGAAAGTAGGTAGGAGCAGGTATAGTAGGGAAAGTAGGTAGGAGCAGGTATAGTAGGGAAAGTAGGTAGGAGCAGGTATAGTAGGGAAAGTAGGTAGGAGCAGGTATAGCAGGGAAAGTAGGTAGGAGCAGGTATAGTAGGGCAAGTAGGTAGGAGCAGGTACAGTAGGGCAAGTAGGTAGGAGCAGGTACAGTAGGGCAAGTAGGTAGGAGCAGGTATAGCAGGGAAAGTAGGTAGGAGCAGGTATAGTAGGTCAAGATTCCTTATGATTGTGTTACAGTTGTAGAGAACAGAAAGCTGCTCCTGGCCCGGTGTAAGGCTACAATACAAGCAGCTGCTCCAACTCCCATCAACCAACTCATTTCTCTGCCCCCCCCCCCCCCCCCCCCCCAGGCACATGAAGGAAATAACAGAACTGCAATCGCAGCAGAAGAAGGAGATTGAGGCCCTTTACCTCCGGCTGGGGAAGCCCCTCCCACCCAATGTGGGATTCCTGCACGCAGCACCCCCCAGTGGCCGCCGGAGGAGGATCAGCAAAAATAAGCTGAAAACTGGGAAACTGCTCAATCCGCTGGTGCAGCAGCTGAAGAATTCGACTACCAGTCCAAGTAGGTTCCTCGCCCCTTAACCTCCCAGTCTGTTCTGTTTCAGTCAAACCCACAAACAGGGGAATAGCAGGAACCCCATTAAGTAAATATGAGGTGCTATTCCCAGGGAGGCCCCCATATACAGTCTCATAAAATTAGAACCATAATTGCATAAAGGAATGCACACGCTTAAAGGGTAAGGTAACTTCTAGTATGTTATAGAATGGCCAAATTTAAGTAATTTTTCAATTGGTCTTCATTATTTATTTGTTATAGTTTTATATTTATTTCTTCTTCCAACTCTTTGCAGCTTTCAAATGGGGGTCACTGACCCCGGCAGCCAAACCCTATTGCTCTGTGAGGCTCCAGTTTTATTGTTATTGTTACTTTTTATTCCTTATCTTTCTATTCTGCTCCTCCCCTATTCATATTCCTGTCTCTCATTCAAACCACACCCTGGTTGCTAAGATAACTTGGGCCCTAGAAACCAAATAGCTGCTGAAACTCCACACTGCAGAGCTGCTGAACTAAAAATGAAATAACTAAAAAAACTACAAACAATAAAAAAAAAAGACCAATTGCAAATTGTTTCAGAATATCACTCTCTACATCATACAAAAAGTTAACTCAGGGGTGAACCCCTTTAAAAAGCAAAAAGAAATCTATTTGATCACAAAAATCAATACATAGAAAATCCCTTTGCGTTTCGACCACCATGTGGCCTTTTTTGCCTTTATTTAATTTTTTTGTTCCCCTGATGAAGGCCACATGGTGGTTGAAACGCGTGGGGCTTTTCTATGTATTGATTTTTGTGATTGAATAGATATTTTTTTTGCTTGTTAAGAGTGTGCATTCCTTAATGCAGTTAATGCCCTTAGCAACATTGCCAAGCAAGCGGATCTGAAGGTGTATGGCCACCTTTAGGCTGATGGCTGAGGGGTCCTTCTGAGAACAGACACATATTGGTTATATGTGGGGGGATTATATTGGTTGTGAATGGAAGGTTTATGATAGAGAAAAGACTTTGGATGCAGTAATGCATAGTTGCGCTCTGTTGCAGGCCGCATTTCCCCAGAATGCAATGGTTCCCCTGCTAAGGATCCTGCAAAGTCTCTGGCAGACTGCACCGCAGGAACCTCGCCAAGCCGTGCCGTACAAACGCAGCAGCCTTGCTCTGTGAAAGTCACCATGTCGTCCGATAATATCTGCTCTGGGGTCACCCGGGACGGTGTCGATGTGCAGAGCAATTCAAGCCAAGGTAATAGGTCCTTGTTGAATCTCACCCATGCTGGCATTTTGGTTATTACGGGAATGCTGCGCCAGGCGTCGGGGCGCTGTAATGCCTAGTGCACGCCGCTTTGCTTTTATACTGTGTACAGATACGGTGTAAATAATCATTCACCCTCTCCATACCATCTGTAAGTCTGTGTGGGTGCAGTCTGCCAGGCCTGCAATACCTGTAGCTACCACAGGGGGCAGCCCTAGTAGGATCGTACCCCAAGTTGATTGACCCAGTTTGGCTCTTGGAAGTATTTTACTTTGTTTGCGGTAAAGGTGAAAGGGGAATGGTGTTGCAGATAAACAGTTCAATAAATGAGGATTACACACAAAAGAGTTAAATGCTGACTGGCTTCTCTTATTGAGAAAGAATTAAGGGGACCCCCCCCCCCCCAACATACTCATGTATTGCCTCCTGTCCCCTCTCCAACCTCATCCCTGCCCCCCACCCCATTCCTGCTCTCTAACTGCACAACTCTATAGCAGGATTGGTAGGTGCATCTGGCTTGGTCACATAATTGCCACTGGCAGTTGTTTCCAATCTAGGCCTGGACTCCAGTTCCTCTGCTCACTGCCAGGGCAACATACGAAGGAGATGCCAACCCCACTGTGCCACTCTGCCATTTAAAAGCAGGTATGCGGGGCAAGAGTTTCATGCACTGATAGCGTCAAGTGTGGGGGTTTAGTTCCCCTTTAAAACTTCTGCCACTTGTGCCCCCTGTACTATAATGGTGACGCCACGCTTCCAATTGGTTCTTCTCTCGGTATTATTGGAATAAACTCATAGTTGCCCCAGGTACAAAACATGACCATGTACTTTTCTGTTTGGCCAATTGTTCTGTAAACGGAGAAGATTGTAGAACTGAAGAGGAATTGAGTTTCCGGCTCCCTTAGAAACGTTTAAAGGGGTGGTTCACCCTTACGTTAACTTTTACTATGTTATAGAACGGCCACATCTAAGCAACTTTACAACTGGTCTTCATTATTTATTTTTTATAGTTATGAATAGTTATAATTTTTTGCCTTCTTCTTCAAATGGGGGTCACTGACCCCAGAAGCTAAAAAAACTGTTGCTCTGTGAGGCTCCAGGTTTATTGTTATTGTTACTTTTTATAGCTTATTTTTCTATTCAGCCCCTCCCCTATTTATATATCAGTCTCTCATTCAAACCCCTCCCTAGTTGCTAAGATAACTTGGACCCTAGCAACTAGACAGCTGCTAAAACTATAAACTGGAGAGCTGCTGAACAAAAACTGAAATAATTAAAAAAAAAAAACTACAAATAATAAAAAATGAAGACCAATTGCAAGTTGTCTCAGAATATCACTCTCTGCATCATACTAAAATTTAACTCAAAGGTGAATATATCCTTTTAAAGGGGCTATTCACTTTTAAATGATCTTTTACTATAATGTAGAGAGTGATATTCTGAGACAATTTGCAATTGGTCTTCATTTTTTATTTGCAGTTTTTGAAATATTTAGGTTTTTGTTCAGCAGCTGTTAAGTTTGCAGTTGCAGCAGCTGTCTGGTTGCTAGGGTCCAATTTAACCTATCAACCAGGGAGGGGTTTCAATGAGAGACAGGAATATGAATAGGGGAGGGGCTGAATAGAAAGATAAGGAATAAAAAGTAACAATAACAATAAAACTGGAGCCTCACAGAGAAATAGGGTTTGGCTGCCGGGGTCAGTGACCCCCATTTGAAAGCTGCAAAGAGTCAGAAGAGGATATATAATAGCTATAGATAAAATCTAATATATATATATATATATATATAGATATATATATATATATATATAGATTAAAAAAAACTATAAAAAATAAATAATGAAGACCAACTGTAAAGTTGCTTAGATGTTGCCATTCTATAACATAGTAAAAGTTAACTTAACCCCCCCCGTTAACTCTCTATAGACTCCCCATACAAATCCCATGGTTGTTCCCCCTGCAGACAATGCATTTGGTTTGTTGACATGAGCTGATTTATTGCAGTAGGACGTATCAACCTGTCTCTTGCTGTTGTTGAACTGCAACTCCCAGAATCCCCCCAGAGTGTTGCAGTTCAGCCAAGGCCGGCAGGTTAGATGTCGCCGCTGTACAACATCCAATCTCCGCTATCTCTACTTCACAAGTCTCTCTTTTCCCCCCTTCTTCTCTCCCCCCCTATCATTTGCAGGCTGGACGGTTTACCACCAAACGTCTGAGAGAGTGACCTATAAATCTAGTAGCAAACCTCGTACCAGATTCCTCAGTGGACCTGTGTCTCTGTCCATCTGTTTGTATTCGTTCTTTTGTATTTATTCCGCCTCATCTTTCCCTCTCAGAACTGATTTCCTTTGCCTTCCCCCCTGCTGCTGCCTCTGCCGGTACCCAACCTGCGCCCCACCAGGAGCCCTCGTCCCTCAGATACATATTATTATTATAAGTCCCATAATATGTTATTAAATGGAAAGTGCTTTGCATACTTTGTGTGCCCATCCATTTAAATAAATACAGATATACAGGGGAGGAATGTCCTGGGCACACAATTAGCTATATACAGGTATCCGGAAACCCATTATCCAGAAAGCTCCAAATTATGGAAAGGGTAGACTCAATTTTAATTAAATAATTCAGATTTTTAAGAATGGTCCCTTTTTTCACTGTAATAATAAAACAGTACCTGTACTTGATCCCAAATAAGATATAATTACCCCTTATTGGGGCAGAACAGTCCTATTGGGTTTATTTAATGGTTAAATGATTCCCTTTTCTCTGTAATAATAAAACAGTACCTGTACTTGATCCCAACTAAGATATAATTACCCCTTATTGGGGCAGAACAGCCCTATTGGGTTTATTTAATGGTTAAATGATTCCCTTTTCTCTGTAATAATAAAACAGTACCTGTACTTGATCCCAACTAAGATATAATTACCCCTTATTGGGGCAGAACAGCCCTATTGGGTTTATTTAATGGTTAAATGATTCCCTTTTCTCTGTAATAATAAAACAGTACCTGTACTTGATCCCAACTAAAATATAATTACCCCTTATTGGAGCAGAACAGTCCTATTGGGTTTATTTAATGGTTAAATGATTCCCTTTTCTCTGTAATAATAAAACAGTACCTGTACTTGATCCCAACTAAGATATAATTACCCCTTATTGGGGCAGAACAGCCCTATTGGGTTTATTTAATGGTTAAATGATTCCCTTTTCTCTGTAATAATAAAACAGTACCTGTACTTGATCCCAACTAAGATATAATTACCCCTTATTGGGGGCAGAACAGCCCTATTGGGTTTATTTAATGTTTAAATTATTTTTTAGTAGGTTTAAGGTACAGAGATCCAAATTAGGGATCCCTTATCTGGAAAACCCCAGGTCCCGAGCATTCTGGATAACAGGTCCCATACCTGTACCTATAATATACAGTTTGGTCCTAAGGGACCAAACTGTAAATTATATCTTTATAAACAGTGTTTAGTGATGTCACCAGTTTTAACCGGAGCTTAGTGATGTAATTTTTGTCACACTAAAAACTTGTATATTTATAATAAATAAAGTACCCCCTGTTGTAAAATACGAGGATATCAGAAGTCACCTCGGAGTTCCATGACCTGTACAAAAGCACTCGGCCGTCTCCGTGACTTAATAATATCCTTATATTTTACAATAGGGGGCTTTGAGCATTGGCTCATTAGATTTGCAGCCACAGGTTGGATACCAGAGAGACCTTTTCTTTTTTGCTCATTAACTTTTATTTCTGGCCAATGAGAATGCTTTTGGGCCTAGCGTCTGACTTGTGTTGGTACCAAAGGCTTGTGTGAAGGTTCCAGCAATCTGTATATACAGCCAAGGATTTTGCAGTTTTTTAAAGGGCAACTAAAATTATGTACCTTATATAGACGGCTACTGTACAGTGGCTCAGCACGTGCTCAGTGTGTCCCACTCCTGCAGATACACAGAACATTAAAGTGATTGGCTGTTTATTAGTTCATTGGGGATCATTTATTATTATTCATTATTATTATTTATTGGGGATCATTTTGGCATTTTACTGGCAATAGCTTCCCCACATTAGTGCCACCTAGAACCCTATATTAATTCTGCAGAAAGCTTTATCATACCTGAGTAACAGCCCTAGCAGCTCCCTCTGTTTGTTTAAGATAGCAGCTGCCATTTTAGCTTGGTCTTTGTATCTTCCTGCTTTAGATCTAGCCCTTAGTAGCTCAGATTACACATTCCTGAGGGAGGGGGGAGTGAGTTTTATGAATTCTTATGGGAGGGGGCAGCAGGAGAGAGAAGAGAGCTGCGTTCTGAGAGAGGAAGTCATATACCAAAGAACATGTTTACAAAAAAGGAGCCAGGAAATCCTGTGTTTCTTTTGATAGAGGACTCTGTGAGTGCTTATGGCTGTGTTTACATAGACCTATTTGATGAAGCTTACCTTTCCTTCTCCTTTAAATTGACACTTTGCTTTTAATTTAGCAGTAATCTCCCTTCCTGCTAAGTGATATTTGAAGCCTTATTTTGGCTTCTTTGTAGCAGTGAAGAATGCACTGAGCATGTGCAGAGCCCTGGGCCTGGAGGGGGTGGGTCTGCCAAGAGCATGAATATATGGAGCTATAGGGGACTGCTTTGAAGACCTGGATAGAGCTGCTATATCATCTGCTGCTACAGTTAGCCCTTTGTATAATGTACACCATTCCTAGCCAGGGGTGGTTCACCTTAACGTTTAGTATGTTATAGAACTGCCTATTATAAGCAACTTTTTATTGGTCTTCATTATTTATTTCTTATAGTTTTTGATCTATTTGCCTTTTTCTTCTAACTCTTTGCAGCTTTCAAAAGGGGGTCGCTGACCCCGGCAACCAAAAAACTATTGCTCGGTGAGGCTCCAGTTTATTTTTTATTGTTACTTTTTATAATTTGTTTTTCTATTCAGTCCCTCCCTTATTCATATACCATCCTCTCATTCAAACTGCTCCCTGGTCACTAAGGTAATTTGGACCCTAGCAACCAGATAGCTCCAAACTGCAGAGCTGCTGAACGAAAAAGTGATATAACTAAAAAACTACAAATAATACAAAATGAAGACCAATTGCAAATTGTCTCAGATTATGACTCTCTACATCATACTAAAATTTAACTCAAAGGTGAACTTCCCTGGCTGCTGTCCTGAGACTGAGAGGGGGGGGGGGTGAAATAGTGAGAAGCATTCTAGTACCCCGGGGGCAGTGTAAGGGGCTAATCCATGGCTTTTGCTCACTAAAGGGCAAATCTGCCATATCAATGCTTTGCAGGGAAAGTGCCTAGTTCTTCTCCAGGTCCATACGCAGGGAAGGCCTCTCCATTTTTTGAAAGGATAATTTCTCCATTTATTGTATTGCTCTCAGTGCACCCATTCCCTGGGCTATAGGAACCCCAAGTCTCCCCGATACTGTTTTTATTCCACATATAGAAACCACGTATAGAAATGTGAGCATAGACTCTTTGTGGCTTTGGATGCTTGAGTTTCTACATACAGAAATAACCCAATTTTCATCTTATAGGGGAAGTTCACCTTTATGTTAACTTTTAGTATGTTATAGAATGGCCAATTATAAGCATCTTTTCAATTGGTCTTCATTATTTATCTTTTATCATTTTTGAATTATTTCTCTTTTGCCTTTTTTAGCTTTCAAATGGGGGTCACTGACCCCGGCAGCCAAAACCTATTGCTCTGTGAGGCTCCAGTTTTATTGTTACTTTTTATTCCTTATCTTTCCATTCAGACCCTCTCCTGTTCATATTCCACTCACTCTTTCAGAGCACTACATGGTTGCTAAGGTAAACAAGACCCTAACAACCAGATAGCAGCTGAAAACTGGAGACCTGCTAACAAAAAGCTAAATAGTTCAAAAACCACAAATAATAAAAAATGAAGACCAATTGCAAAGTGTCTCAGAATATCACTCTCTACATCATACTAAATGTTAATGTAAAGGTGACTCCCCAGTCAGGGAACTGACCCATGGTGTCCGGGCTCTGATGAAGGGAAACACTGGACGCGGCCCTTGGCCCCTGCACACATACCCACAAAGCTTTTCAGCGGCTGCAAATATAACGGCTTCCTTAGTTTTAATTCCGATTTTATTTTTGTCCTCTTTTTGCATTTTTTCTGTTCCACCCTGATGCCTGTTTGTAGCCCCTTATCCCGCTCAGCTACTTCTCTGAAAGGTGTCTCTCCGCGGTCTCGCCTAACTGTCTCTTTGTCTTGTGTTATTTTGCCTTGCAGGGTCCACTCTGAAACGCCTGTGTCTAGGCAAAGATCACAGTAGTAGTAACTATCCTGTCTTGCTTTGGTCTTTCTGCTTGTTTATCCGTATTTCTCTGTACTTTGTACTCAGTACTTTGCACTTAAAGGACAAGTCAACCTCAAAACATAATTCCAAGCAACTTTCCATTGCAACATTTCCATGTGAATTTATTAAAAACATTTTAGTGCTTTAAAAGTTATGTGTATATGTAATTGCTATAGAAAGCAGCATTTGCTGAACTCCTGGTTGTTACTTTTTAAACAATGTTGCAAAGGTCGGTCTCCTCCAGCGAGTCAGGTCTGTCAGGCTGCTGCCTTGTGTTACAGTGTTTCATATGCCAAAGCCCCCAGGGCAGGGAATAGAAAGGGACAGACACTGCTTCTAATAGCAATTATATATACAGGTATGGGATCCCTTATCCAGAAACCTGTTATCCAGAAACCTCCGAATTACAGAAAGGCCATCTCCCATAGACTCCATTATAAGCAATAATTGTAATTTTTAAAAATGATTTCCCTTTTATCTGTAATAATAAAACAGTACCTGTACTTGATCCCAACTAAGATATAATTACCCCTTATTGGGGCAGAACAGCCCTATTGGGTTTATTTAATGGTTAAATAATTCCCTTTTCTCTGTAATAATAAAACAGTACCTGTACTTGATCCCAACTAAGATATAATTACCCCTTATTGGGGGCAGAACAGCCCTATTGGGTTTATTTAATGGTTAAATAATTCCCTTTTCTCTGTAATAATAAAACAGTACCTGTACTTGATCCCAACTAAGATATAATTACCCCTTATTGGGGCAGAACAACCCTATTGGGTTTATTCAATATTTATATGAATTTTAGCAGACATAAGTTATGGAGATCCATATTACAGAAACATCCCTTATCTGTAAAAACCCAGGTCCCGAACATTCTGGATAACAGGTACCATACCTGTACTAATAAGGCAAAAAACATTGCAAACAGTTGCTTAGAATTATGTTTTCCTTTATCAGGCAAAAAATTATATTTTGGGTCGACTTATCCTTTAATGGTTCATTAGCTCTCTCATTTGCTGCTGATATTGGGGCAGGTCATGCCCGGCTGTGAATGCTCTCTGGGTATTTGCATGTCGTGGGGTTTCTCTGTGGGGGGGTTTGGCTCAGTTACTCTATGTGCCGTGCTTACAGTCATTTCATTTCTTTATTTTGTGTATTGAAAGGAAAGCATTGGCTGAACTAGTGGCCGCTGTTATGTGAAAGACTCGTGTAGGAGCCGTCTATCTGTAAAAGTCTCCATACGTTGCTGTGACTTCAGCTACTGAGGTGGCCCCCATGGGAAGGGCCGCTTATTTCATCAAATGAGCCAAGATTTGCCTGATTGTTTTTTTTGGCACTCTACATGGACCAATAGGCTGCCAGCTTGGTCTGGTGTGGCCAAAACTAACTATATCTGCTTTAGAAATCACTGGGGGTGGGTACCAATGTTAGGTGATTATAATCACTTATCTTATACCCCAGGCTGGTGCCCCTGTTGGGAGACAACTGCCCCAGACCGGGGTAGCAGCAAGGGAGTGATCCTCTTCCTTCTGCCTTCATTCATCTAAATCCCAGGGTCAGTGCCTGTGCAGTGGGGTGAAAATGGCGACTTTCTTGTTAAAGTTCAGCTTTTTACTTTACTGCGCAAGCGGCGTGAAGACAAAAGAAGGAAGGACGCTCTCTTGCTGCTACCCCGGGCTGGGGCAGTAGCCGGGGGTATAAGGTAAGCAATTACAATGTCTAACATTTGGCACCCCCCAGTGATTTTTACCTTTCCTTCTCCTTTAAAGGTCAAATACACCACCATTATTGACATGGGCTCATTAGGGTGATGGGCCGCGGGCAGACTAGTTACCCACAGTGGGAGGGCAGCAGAAAAAGGAATCTTGGGGCTACTTGGAAAACAAAGATACCCAAAATGCATTTCCACCCGTAATAAAGTGAATCGCAGATGGAAAGGCATACGCCTTTCCATCTGCGATTCACTTTATTACGGGTGGAAATGCATTTTGGGTGGAGTTGTTGTCCCTGGTAGCTGAACTGCAGGCCACTAATCTCCCTGTGGGCCATCACCCTTAAATTGGAATGATGTGGATAAGGTGCATATACGCTGTGTGAAATTCCTAAAATATAAATGTAACGGACATTGCTGATTCCACAAAATGGAAGGAAACCATGATTGTGCTCACAGGGACCTTTTGCTCACAGTGTTATTCAGCCCCGCCCATATTTGTTGGACGTCCTTTTGCTTTCCCAAGAGTCTGTGCAGCCCCCACTATGAAAAGCAGAGGGGCTTCAAGTCCCAGAATCCACCACTTCACAGTGGAACAAGGTTATGGTAGAGTTGCATGACACTGTGAGCCTAAGGGATGCTGGGAAATGGTTCACTGGAGTATAATGGTTTCTTTACTGAGAGCATTTCCCATAACTGTCAGAGAGACTTTTGCACGATAAATGTGCATATTACAACTTTTCACATAAGGGCAATTTGTGTGTGTAGCTTTGGTATTTAGCTGGAAGGTTCTTGTATTCTCATTCCTGTCATTCCAAGATTCCTTAGTCTTTGATTTATTTACAAAGAGCTGCCGCTTGATGATGCTGTTTAATGGGATACTGACATGGGATATTAATAGAGCTTCTCCAGCAGAATCCTGCATTGTAATCTGTTTTTCCCATGGGGCTAGCCATATTCATGATTTCCCAGGGTGCCACAGCCATGTGACCTATGATTCACTCACACTTTACTGCTGCGCTGCAAGTTGGAGTGATATCCCCCCCCCTCACCCCCAGCAGCCGATCAGCAGAACAATGGGAAGGGAGCAAGATAGCAGCTCCCAGTAGGTATCAGAATAGCACTCAATAGTAAGAAATCCAAGTCCGGCTTGGGACTCCTCCAGTTACATGGGAGTAGGAGAAACAATAGGTTAGCTGAAAGCAGTTCTAATGTGTAGCGCTGGCTGAAAGCTCAGACTCAGGCACAAGGCACTGAGATGGCGCCTACACACCAATATTACAGCTACAAACACATTTGTTGGTTGAAGAATAAAAGGTTAAATGGCAGAGGGAATTATTTGCTGAGTAACCCCATAAACATCATGGCAGTGTCCCTTTAAGTTGATTTTTGGATTTTATCTGTATAACGCTGTGTCTGAGTGAATCTGCTCCCAATCTGTTTTGGGCTAAATAGAGAGGCGCGGGGAGTCAGAGCAGATGAAGCACAATCTGTACAGGAATCATTTTTAGCAGATACCCCAGGAAGGCCGACGGAATGAGAATACAATGGAAAAGGAATAAAAGGAAAGCAGGCGACAGATGTCGGTACATTTCAATGTTTGTCAGATCTAACAATGTTTCTGTTATTGTGTAGGATCTTCGACAAGCAGCCTCGCAACCGCCCCCGAGGCCTCGGCGCTGCCCCCGCTGAACGCACAAATCCAGCCGCAGGCCAACAACAGCAACAACAACAAAAAGGGGACGTTTACGGATGACCTTCACAAATTGGTGGATGAGTGGGCCTGCAAAACCGTCGGCGTGGCACAATTCAAACCCTCATTAAACCAATTGAAGCAGTACCAGCAGCGGCAAGATCTGGAGCCCAAGTCTGTGCCCAGCGACCTGTGTGACGTACGTGAATTACAGAGAATATTCCCCACTGTTATGGGGGTGCAGAGGAAAAAGGGGGAGATCAGTGGGGGAGTGTGCAGGGGTAGGGTGGGGGTGAGGTTGCATGGGGGGGGAGAATGAAGGAGAGGGGGTAAAGAAGAATGAAGGAAGGATGTGATTTGCTGGGTGGAAGAGAGCGAGTGGAGGAGAAGGTGTAGAAATGAGACAGACTGTTGGGTAGAGACAGTGTTGGGTGGGAAGAGGGTGATGTAGAGAGTCCTATTCTGAGACGGTTTGCAATTAGTCTTCATTTTTTATTTGTAGTTTTTGAATTATTAAGGTTCTTGCTCAGCAACTCTCTGGTTTCTAGGGTCCCAATTTAACCTAGCAGCAAGAGTGGTTTGAAAGAGAGACAAAATATGAATAGAGACGGTCCTAAAGAAAAGGATAAATAATAAAAAGTAACAATTAAAACTGGAGCCTCACAGAGCAATAGTTTTTTTGACTGACCCCCATTTGAAAGCTGCAAAGTTGGAGTTGGAAGAAGGCAAATAATTAAAAAAAACAAACTATAACAAATAAATAATGAAGACCAATTGCAAAGTTGCTAGGAATAGGCCATTCTATAACATACTAGAAGTAAGGGGAGAGACATTTAGCGGAACACAGTGGCACACTGCCGGTGCTGGATGGGTCACTGTATGGGAAATATAACATTGTGCTCCTTTTGGTTTCCCTAGATGAGCCGTGCCGTGCCAGAGCCCAGGAAGAGATACAGCATTCCCATGGCTGCCCCTCCGGCTGTACCACTGGCTCCCCTCCTCTCTGCCGCTGTCCCAGCAACTGTTCCAGGAGCCGTGCAGCCGGGTACCTTTGTCATGCCCTTTTGTCCGTACGCGGCACCAATGTACGGCATGCCCTGGGCAGGAGCGGCTGAGCTTGGGACTGCAGGAAATCAGATCATGGCCCAAGTAGCCCCCATAGGCAACCAAATATTCCCTGTGGCACTGCAGCACCCAGGTTTGCACCCTGCTGGATCCAACATGCGGATTACGTAGCTCATTGCCTTGGTTCCTTTTAGTTTATGTTTTAACAGTGTTTGAGCCAATCAGCCTCATGTTATTTATTATTTTTTTATTTTCTCTATTTTTCTTCCCTCCCATCAGTGCTTGCAAAGCCTGCCGTGCAGTGCGACTATATTGCAGCGCTTTTACACCCTGTGAAGGTTATTTGGGGACAGTGTCCCACTGGTATCCAGTCCAAGCCAAACGCTCGCATAAGTACCGCCCACATCACTGTGAAAGTCCGCCAGCTAGTCACATGATCACAGCAACAGCCCCTCCCTCCCTATTGCTGCCAACACTTCTGCACTCAGATTTCCCACAATCCTTTATGTAAACCACCCTATCCGCTCCCTCTGATTCTGGGTGGTTTAGTGCCTTGAGATGTTACTTTCCAGTCCCCCTGGAAGGATCTGTAAAAAGCTTGAAAAGCAGGTTTTTATTTTTAAATCCACTTTTTTTTTTTTTTTTAATTTAGATTATTGTGTTTTTTTAGCCAAAAGCAGTGCAGGCTTACGCTGAATTACCCGCTGCGCGTCCGGCAGTCGCCAGTATTTACTGGGTTACTTACAGCCTCTCTGTGACTGCAGAAATCTCCCAACGAGCAGTGGGATAAAATACGGTTATTGGGGGTTTACCTGAGCCGCAGAAAAGTCGCCCCAAGAGCCCCTGTTTTGCAAAAAAGACTTGAGCGCCTGTTCTAGAGGCAATGGGTCGCTATTGGTCGTCTCACAGCTTGGGGCTTTCTTCTTAGAATTTCCCTGCTGGTGACTGGTTTTAATTCAGATTTAGTTTGAACGAATCGGCGCCCGTCGCAGCCGCTTTAATAAAGATTCGGTGAATTGGCAACTGGTTTTGTGCATAATGAAATATTAACATTTTTAAATGAAGATTGAAGAGAATTAAAGTGATAACGGACAAATAAAAGGAGCTTTTTTTGCCCTGTGAAGGAAAGGGTTAGGTTTTGGGGTGAAGAGGTTCCTCCCTCCCCGGATCAAAGGATTGGCAGTATAATATCACTAATTCTGTATAATGTCCTCATTTGTACATTTTGTTCTGTACATCTGGGATCTATAGTTACAGTCAGTATACATTCGCCCATCCGACTGTTTTGCACAAGTGCCACCCAGCAAGTACTCTCCTTAGTAACAAACCCAGATTTGCTCTGCCCAAAGCGTGTACCCCATAACCATCACCAGTTGAGAAACCGTGGGCCCAGTTTCATGCAAGAACTCAGTTTGGGGAAACCAGCGGCAGTAGGGCCACAGGGCCATATGGCAGGGATCCCTGACTGTGAATACCAATAAGTTATTGTGCAATGTAGGAATATATATATAACCAGGAATATTAGCAGCCAATGGGCACCTTCTGGGAGTGTGCCACCCAATAACCATCCCTGAGATATTGCTTGAGTTTTGCCGATGCTTAGTACATGGCATTTGACATTCACTCATGTCTCCTGCGTCCCTTTAGTACCTCTAGTAAGCTCCTCTGCATCCTCCTTGGGTGAGACCGCACATTTCAATCACTGAATTCCATGGTTCCCATGTTCCTCCTGAGTTTAGCGTCTGTAAAACAGAATATATTCAGAAGTCAGGACAGTGATTGCTACATCAGTATTGCATAGAAACACGCTGATTTACTATCGCTCTGCACCAATCACTTTAGCCTTGTTTGGAACCTCCCCCTCGGGTAATTGATTCCAATATCCCTCAGTACTTGCCCCAATGCCGACTTCTAATTTGATGTACTTCTGATTCATGGGCTGCTCTTTTTCCCTGTGGGTAAGTAAATCAAATGTTACCCCTGTACTTACCCAGGGTACAGAGCTCTCTTCCTGCTGTAGGTAAGTACTGGGGGGCATTAGATTCACTTACCCAGGGGCTGGTTCCTGAATAACCATAGGGGAAAGCAGTAGTGCAGAGAATTGGACCTGAATATGTACTGAGTGGCAACTGATTTATTTACATAGGGGTAGTTCCAGGCAGGGGCAGTTGAGGGGCAAGTTTCCTCCCTGTTGGCCTTTTAAACCTTTTCCATCTCATAACGTTAGACCTGTTTTATCTCCCTCTGCTTCTTACAGTTCTGAAACTAAGCAAGATCCTATAGTATTTTATTCCCAATCCCCCCGCGCTCATGTTTTTTATTCTGCTTAACCCCTTCCTTCACCTGCACTCTTTTTCTTCTTCCTGTTACAAGCCAAAGCTCCTCCACTTGTCTTTAAAGGGTAAATACACCATATTGTAGTCTGCACAATATTAAATCCGTTGCCTGACCTTCACTGAATGAAGTGACCGTGCCATAACAGAACCCGGAACTGGTCCAACACGGTCAGTCACACATAGATCCATATCCCTATAAAAGTGTTCTGTTTAGTGAAAGAATTCTGATCACCCTCACAAATGCCTTTTATTTTCTTAACACGTGAATTGCACTATTTAATAAATGTATCCTTTATTCCCTACCTGTGTTAATGATGATGCTCGTAAAACCACCAGAGATCCCACAAATGCCCATCACTGTTTCACAGACATCTCATCTTAGAATAAAGACCCCCTGTGTTTCTGTACCCTAAAACCCACCTTATGGAACCTGCCACTGCCTTACTGAAAAGTTTGACTCCCATTTTTATTACCCAAAGGGGAACTATCATGAAGCTTCATCTCCCTGAAACATTCTAAAAATAATAGATTCAGAATTCCGTACTGTTTCTCTCTCAGCAATCTGTCTCTCTATCATTATCTCCATGCAGGAGTCTGGGTCAAATTTTGATTGATCTGTCTAATACATCTTTTAGTGGGGAGGGTCCTTTTGTCTAGAAGATGAATTAGAACTCACTCTTGCCAAATAACCAGAAAAAAACACTCTTTCTACAGGCAGGATTTGTGCCGGAGTCGGTTATTTTGTTTGTGCTGGAATTAGTTGAGTTCTGCTAAGACATCTGCTGGGAAAGAGAATTCAGACCCGAGACAGATTTCTGAGAGAGGGGAGAGGGACAATGAAGAGTAACTTGAATATTTTAGAAATAAGGCATAATTAATATTCATGAAATTAAGCTTATATGAAATGCTCATGTTTTTATTAGTTCCCCTGTAAAGATATGCACAGCACAGTTTCTGTAAGATGAGGAGCTGGCTTTAAGGGGTGCAAAGAGGGACTTCTACAGGACCCCATAGAGCACCCAAAGAGTAAAGGAACTGCACCAAAGTAACAAATC
The DNA here is from genome assembly GCF_000004195.4 of Xenopus tropicalis. Taxonomy (NCBI): domain Eukaryota; kingdom Metazoa; phylum Chordata; class Amphibia; order Anura; family Pipidae; genus Xenopus; species Xenopus tropicalis. The sequence goes on from NC_030680.2 coordinate 152,256,795, forward strand.
TATTAGCATCACTCAAGCATTAGTTCTAGTCTCGTTTTCTAATGGGCCGACCCTCAGGCAATGGCACAGTCCGGTCTCGGGGGGACGCACGCTCTTCCCCTGCAATGACCTGTTCCCTGCTGGGGGGGGGCTGGGGACTTGCTGCCAAGCTGTGAATTGTATACTTCTGTCTAGATTCTGGGGGGGGGTTGCCATTGTGACTATATTTTATGGGTAACCCTGACTGTAACCTGTCAATTCTGTCTGAATTGAATTTTATACGCAACTATGCAGAGTCTTCTGCCGCGGGAATGGGGCGACCTGAGCAAGAGATTTCTGTTCTCTTCATCGTTAGTTTCTTTTTTGTTTTTAGATTGTATATTTCATAAGGGAAACGTGGGAAGAACAGGCCCCACTTTCTCAGTCTGCTTGCACTGAATCTTTCCCTCTCCCCCCGCCCTGCCTGTTGTACAGCCCCCCATCCCTGTATGCTGACAGTGTCAGTGGCACTAAATCCTCAATATTGTATATTAATGATACAAAATAAACATTTTGTGCTTGACATTGGGTGCCTCAGGATGTTTTTGTTGTGTGGTACAATCATGGTTTTTTTTTCCATATGAAAATTATCTGTGATGGTTTGGTAACAGTACGATACGCCTGGCAGTGCTGGGGTTCTAGGTCCGATTCCCGCCAGGGAACTATCTGCGAGGAGTTTGTACAGTAGGTTCTTCCTGTGTTTGAGTGGGTTTTCGCCCCTATACTTTTAATTGGTTAATTGGCCCAAGTGTGTGTCAGTGTCAAGTTAAAGTTAACTTTTAGTTTGATGTAGAGAGTGATATTCCAAGACAATTTGCAATTGCTCTTCATTTTTTATTATTTGTGATTTTTGAATTATTTATGTTTTTGTGCAGCAACTCTTCAGTTTGGAATTTCAGCACCTATCTGGTTGCTATGGTCTAAATACCCTAGTAACCAGGCAGTGGTTTGAATGAGAGACTGCAATATGAATAGGGGTGGCCTGAGTAGAAACATAAGTAATACAAAGTAACAATACAACAACAATACAATTGTAGCCTCACAGAGCAATATTTTCGGCTGCCGGGGTCAGTGACCCCTCGTTTGATGGAAAGCTGGAAAGAGTCATTATAAGAAGGAAAATAATTGAAAATCTATACAAAATAAAAAATGAAGACCAACTGAAAAGTTGCTAAGAATAGGACTTTTTATAATATACTAAAAGAACTATTTAGAATAAGCCCCATTGGTTGACATGGAGTTGGATCACACAACGCCTCTCATCTCCTTAGAATATATGAGTGATGCCACGATGGATGCCATGCTGTTTCAATCAAACACTTGACACCAGAGCTATAAAACGTATTACAGGTATGGGACCCATTATCCAGAATAGTCAGGACCTGGGGTTTTCTGGATAAGCGGTCTTTCCATAATTCAGATCACCTACCTTAAGTTTGCTAAAAAAATTATTTAAACCATAATTAAACCCACTAGAATTGTTTTGGCTCCAATAAGGATTCATTATATCTTAGTTGGGATTGAGTACAGGTACTGTTTTATTATTACAGAGAAAAGGGAATCATTTAACCATTAAATAAACCCAATAGGGCTGTTCTGCCCCCAATAAGGGGTAATTATATCTTAGTTGGGATCAAGTACAGGTACTGTTTTATTATTACAGAGAAAAGGGAATCATTTAACCATTAAATAAACCCAATAGGGCTGTTCTGCCCCAATAAGGGGTAATTATATCTTAGTTGGGATCAAGTACAGGTACTGTTTTATTATTACAGAAAAAAGGAAACCATTTTTAAAAATGTGAATTATTTCATTAAAATGGGAGTCTATGGGAGATGGCCTTTCCGTAATTTGGAACATTTTAGATAATGGATTTCTGGATAAGGGGTCCGATACGGTTTTCAGGATCATTAAACCAGTATTCAATTAACTCATGAATAAAAATAATATGTACAAAGACATAATGGAGACTGTGGTAAAACCAACAATGGACCTTTTAACAGCAGGTCAGACGTTGAAGAGACCAGAAACAGGACACGCTGCGGCTCTCTCAGACACATGTACATCCGCCTCTATTTATATCCGTGTCTGGGCGCCAGGCTTAGTACATCTCCTGCGCAACAGCTGTGGGATGCGCCACTCCCAGCCGCCTATACAGCAATTCCACTGGTCTGTACAGCAGGAAAAGCCCAAACCCTATACAGAGACATAGAATTAACTGGTAAATGGTTAAAAAAGTCAGGACTTGGCAAATGTTATTTTTCCTGTAGAAATATTGATCACTGCTATTTAGGGAGTCAAATGTTTATTAAGAACTTTAAATAATACATCATCAATATACGTACTGTAAGGGTGCCCACCCTAAGGTGGGCAATATCGGGAGAAGATTAGGAAAAGGCTAAACAATCATATTAAAATGGTGGGTATATGGTTGGCGTGAGAACCTTAACCCCCGATCCCCGATCCAATGGGTAAATCAAGCCTGCCTGATTTTAGTCCTGATATCTGTCCAGTAGGCCCGTTATTGGGCAGATAAGCTGTTGAATCGGTCTGAAGGACCCAAATCAGCAGCTGAAATGTGCCTGTGTATGGACACCTTACTCATACCATAAGGGAGAAGACACATAGAGCTATTTAGTAGCAGCTACTTGTCACAGCTACTAAATGCCAGAAATCCCCTGCCATTGACAGTTAATAGAGCTTCTCCAGCAGAATCCTGCATGGTTTAGAATTGGTGCGCCATTCAGATTCAGAATCCTGAAAAGAATCCAGCGTGTTGTACATCACTAGTGAGATGAAGGTGTCAAAAAAATTCCTAGAAAAAAAAAAAAAAAACAACAAAAAGAGTATTTATATTTTTTAAACTTTTCTCATTTTCATTGTTCAGCGACTGTCCAAATGAATTCAGTGAGTCTGAATAAACTGAATAAATGTACCACTCATGTAATGCCAGGTAAGGCCTTGGGCAGGGACCGTAAATAAATATGCTCAGCTACGAGGGACTCTGAGGCAGTGGAAATTTTTCTAGTTTGTTGAAACTTTGATTTGCCCTAAGTATATTGTAACGTCTAACACAGTAAGGCACGCTGATTTCACAAGGAATCTTCAACATATAGAGCCAAGGAGTCCCCAGTATTCCAGCCGGTGAGTTAGTCAATTAATGCGGCCACTGCCGGGTCATCACATAAGGAAATCTCCAGGTCACCCTTTATGGTGCTGCCGTTACCCAACATCTTATGGCACGGTCTCTCTATAGACTGTGCATCACACGCAGTTGTAGGAAGTGACCCACAGAAGGCAAAGGGAACACAGCTCATCCAAAAACTCTAAAGCTGCCCATAAGCACCATTAAAACCCAGTTTTGTATTATTTCCGGACCGTATGTGGGCTCTGAATTATCGTCCCAATAATTTCCGTACCATGGGGATCGGTCATTTAGTCGGACAGGTTAGAAGATGTCAGTGGGATAAGGATAAAATCTGCGTATTACTGTGTATCTGCCGATACCCTTGGGGCCCTACAGTGGGGGTCACTTTCCTACAATTGGTGCCTGTAACTATTTCATGCTCAGAACCTCCTCCCATTGGTTACTTTTAGGGCTTTATCCTACAGTTTCTGGCTGAATGTGAATTTCAGATCGTTGCATATAAATGTACGGCCGATATCCCAAAGTTCATCAGTAGAAGACTAAAATCTAAACGTGTATGGGCAGCTTATCCCCCTTATATGAATGAGCCCCAGTAGCAGGGCTGCGCAAAACCGCTGCAGGGGTCGGACATCAACAAATCCACCCCAAAGCCTTCTGATTCCTCCCTATACATAAGCTGCCAATCAAGTGCAAGCGAATGTGGCTGACTTGCGGCAAAGTGACGGCCCCTTTATGAAAATAAACATTTTCAACCACATTCAAATCAAAGTTTGAACCCCCCTCCCCCTTGGAATGTAAGGATTTTGAAAACAGGATTTTAGTGCACTTACCTTGTGCGAAAGCCAGGACTTAACTTGGGGTGGAAGGGAATGTTACCCAATAGGGTAAAATATTTGGGGAGAATTCTATGGTCAAAAGTATTTTGAGACAATTCCTGGGTGTTTCCCCTCAAACGTTCTACGAGTGTTAGTGTTCTGCTCAAGCGTTCTACGAGGGTTAGTGTTCCCTTCAAGAGTTCTACGAGTGTTAGTGTTCCCCTCAAATGTTCTACGAGTGTTTGTGTTCCCCTCAAATGTTCTACGAGTGTTAGTGTTCCCCTCAAGCGTTCTACGAGTGTTAGTGTTCCCTTCAAGCGTTCTACGAGTGTTAGTGTTCCCCTCAAACATTCTACGAGTGTTAGTGTTCCCCTCAAACGTTCTACGAGTGTTAGTGTTCTGCTCAAACGTTCTACAAGTGTTAGTGTTGGCCTACAGGAAACAGGACTTTGGGTTTGCTCCCTAGTGGGTGACTGACGTCAGTAATAACTAGTGAGTGATAGAGGGAGAGTTACCTCAGATCACAGGATTTTAGGGGTCTTCTCCCTCTGATTATAGAACTGGGGTTGTTTTGTCCTTAAAGGAGACATAGGATAAATTACACCCCCTAACCCTGTAGGCAATTAAGAATAATATACGGTGCTGGTTTCACTTTGGGCTAAACATTAACCCTATCTGTAACAATGGCCCCTTTATTGGAGCTCCCTATAGATTCTCTCAGGTCTTCTCCTCGGGTGACAGGGCTTTAGGAGGGCTTCTCCTCGGGTGACAGGGCTTCTCCTCAGGTGACAGGACTTTAGGAGGGCTTCTCCACGGGTGACAGGGCTTTAGGAGGGCTTCTCCTCAGGTGACAGGGCTTTAGGAGGGCTTCTCCACGGGTGACAGGGCTTTAGGAGGGCTTCTCCTCGGGTGACATGACTTTAGGAGGGCTTCTCCTCGGGTGACAGGGCTTTAGGAGGGCTTCTCCTCGGGTGACATGACTTCTCCTCAGGTGACAGGACTTTAGGAGGGCTTCTCCACGGGTGACAGGGCTTTAGGAGGGCTTCTCCTCAGGTGACAGGGCTTTAGGAGGGCTTCTCCACGGGTGACAGGCTTTAGGAGGCTTCTCCTCGGTGACATGACTTTAGGAGGGCTTCTCCTCGGGTGACAGGGCTTTAGGAGGGCTTTCTCCTCGGTGACATGACTTTAGGAGGGCTTCTCCTCGGGTGACATGACTTTAGGAGGGCTTCTCCTCGGGTGACTTCTCCTCGGGTGACATGACTTTAGGAGGGCTTCTCCTCAGGTGACAGGGCTTTAGGTGGGCTTTTCCTCGGGTGACAGGGCTTTAGGAGGGCTTCTCCTCGGGTGACAGGGCTTTAGGAGGGCTTCTCCTCTGCGTGACAGGACTTTAGGAGGGCTTCTCCTCTGCTGACAGGACTTTAGGAGGGCTTCTCCTGGTGACAGGACTTTAGGAGGGCTTCTCCTCAGGTGACAGGGCTTTAGGAGGGCTTTTTCTTTAGGAGGGCTTCTCCTCGGTGACAGGGCTTTAGGAGGCTTCTCCTCGGGTGACATGACTTTAGGAGGGCTTCTCCTCTGCTGACAGGACTTTAGGAGGGCTTCTCCTCTGCTGACAGGACTTTAGGAGGGCTTCTCCTCGGGTGACAGGACTTTAGGAGGGCTTCTCCTCAGGTGACAGGACTTTAGGAGGGCTTCTCCTCGGGTGACAGGGCTTTAGGAGGGCTTCTCCTCGGGTGACAGGGCTTTAGGAGGGCTTCTCCTCGCGTGACAGGACTTTAGGAGGGCTTCTCCTCGCGTGACAGGACTTTAGGAGGGCTTCTCCTCGGGTGACAGGACTTTAGGAGGGCTTCTCCTCGGGTGACAGGACTTTAGGAGGGCTTCTCCTCGGGTGACAGGGCTTTAGGAGGGCTTCTCCTCGGGTGACAGGGCTTTAGGAGGGCTTCTCCTCAGGTGACAGGACTTTAGGACATGAACCTCCTCAGGGGTCAGGGCTGTGGTAGTTTTGTTCCCAAGATAACAAGAACTGGGGGCAAATCCTTCTTGTCTGGCAGCATTTGGGGAGCACCCCACGCTCCTGAGAACTTCTAGCATTGAGGATTTAGGGAGTGTGGCCCTTGGGGGAGGGAATTTTGGAAGAATTCCTGGCAGAACTCTGGAAGCATTTTACCTTTAGTGTCAGGGTATTGGGAATATTCACCCTTAGGGCCGTGACACACGGAGAGATTAGTCGCGGGCGCAATGCCGTCCCACCGGCTAGAATGTAAATCGCCGGTGGGATGGCATAAGTGGTGCTGCGATTTGCCGAAGTTTCTTCACAAGGCAACTTTTACAAATTGCGGCGCCGCGTATGCCATCCCACCGGCAATTTACATTCTAGCCAGTGGGCCGGCATCGTGGGAAGATTAGTGGCCCACGACAATGGAGATTTGTTGCGACGCAACTAATCTCCCCGTGTACCCCTGCCCTTATTTAACAAAACGTGAGATTAAGAATTTACCACAGAAAAACTCACCCACGTTCTTTTCATTCCAATGGGATATTTAGAAGTGTATTTGAAATTAATAATGGGTGAATGTTAGAGGTCACTATTTAATAAATGCACTTCTGAAAATCCCACAGGAATGACTAAAATGTAGGTGAGTTTCACTGGGGTAAATTCTTAATCTCCCATTTTGATAAATCTGCCCCTTAGTGTCGGGATTTGGGAATGTGACAAGGTTTTGGGAGAGTTCAGGCTCAGGAACAGGATTCGCGGTGCGTATTGTCAGTTACCTCAGGCAACAGGATGGTTTCCCCCTTAGGGTAAGAACCCACAAAGCGATTCAGTCGCCCACGAGGATTCCTGCAACTACTGCTCCAAAATGGCTTTCAACAGCAACAATAGCAGCGGCCGGTGGAAGCCCATCACAACACACACGGCTACTAGTAGCAGCTACTTGTCACGGCTACAGAAACAGACAGAGCTGATCATTTACTGATAATTGTCTCTATGTGAGTTTAGCAGAGGCAATTCTCAGTACTGTCTATGGCAGGGGCAATTCTCAGTATTGTCTATGGCAGGGGCAATTCTCAGTACTGTCTATGGCAGAGGGAATTCTCAGTATTGTCTATGGCAGGGGCAATTCTCAGTACTGTCTATGGCAGGGGCAATTCTCAGTACCATCTATGGCAGGGGCAATTCTCAGTACCGTCTGTGGCAGGGGCAATTCTCAGTGGCAATTCTCAGTACCGTCTGTGGCAGGGCAATTCTCAGTACCGTCAGGGGCAATTCTCTGTACCGTCTGTGCAGGGGCAATTCTCAGTAGCAGGGGCAATTCTCAGTACCGTCTATGGCAGGGCAATTCTCAGTACCGTCTATGGCAGGGCAAATTCTCAGTACCGTCTATGGCAGGGCAATTCTCAGTACCGTCATGGCAGGGGCATTCTCAGTACCGTCTATGGCAGGGGCAATTCTCAGTACCGCCTATGGCAGGGGCAATTCTCAGTACCGCCTATGGCAGGGGCAATTCTCAGTACCGTCTATGGCAGGGGCAATTCTCAGTACCGTCTATGGCAGGGGCAATTCTCAGTACTGTCTATGACAGGGGCAATTCTCAGTACTGCCTATGGCAGGGGCAATTCTCAGTACTGCCTATGGCAGGGGATATTCTGGGGATAGGTGACAAGTAGCTGCTACTAAGTAGCTCTGTGTGGCTTCGCCCTAAGGATTGCAAGGCAGGATTTGTGGGTTTGGGGCCCAGCTGACAGGCTTTGGGTGCGTTAGGGTTACAATGTTAGGGTGTTTCCCTCAGGTGACAGGACTGAGGGACGTAACCCCCCCCCCCCCCCGGGTGACAGATTGGGGCGCGAATTCTCCTCAGATTGTGGGATTGTGGGAGTTATTCCTCACATAAAATGATTCCTGCCCCCCAGTAATACCCCTTCCAGCAAGTGGGCGCCAGGGAAAGGCCCCATTCGGGCTCCTCCCGTTCCGGTGCGGGTTTCCTGTCGCGGTGCTGCCCCCCTCCCCTCGGCTCTCACATCCCGGCTATGGCTCTGTGATACAGCACATGGCAGCCCCTGCCCCACCGGCCATGCAGAGCCGCCCGGCCCCCCCGCTCCTCCGGTAACTTCTCTCATACACACACCCTCCATATCCCTCCCGGGCCTGTCACACCGGGGCCGCCATCTTCCTCCCGGGCCTGTAACACCGGGGCCGCCATCTTCCTCCCGGGCCTGTCATACCGGGGCCGCCATCTTCCTCCCGGGCCTGTCATACCGGGGCCGCCATCTTCCTCCCATACCGGGGCCTCCACCGTTCCCTCAACCCCCAGCCCCACGGTCCGATAACTCCTCCCTCCCCGCTATTCCATCGAGCCTCCTCCCCCAACCGCTGCCGGCACCGGCTCCGTTACGCCCCGCCCCGCCTCTCTCTGCGAGTATCTCCTCTCCCGGCCGCCATATTGCCCCCCCCCCATTCCCGGGCCGTATTGCTGCTGTTAGTGTGTCTGTGTGGGGGCCATGGGGGTGCAGGGCTTCCAGGAGTACATGGAGAAACACTGCCCCAGTGCTGTGGTACCGGTGGAGCTGCAGAAGTTGGCCCGGGGCTCCCTGGTGGGGGGCGGAAGGCAGAGACCCCCCCAGTCCCCCCTTAGGCTGTTGGTAGATGCAGAGAACTGCCTCCACCGGCTCTATGGGGGCTTCTACACTGACTGGGTGAGTGGGGGCCAGTGGAACCACATGCTGGGCTACCTGGGGGCCCTGGCCAAGGCTTGCTACGCGGGGAACATCCAGCTCTTCGTCTTCTTCAATGGGGCCCTGGAGAAGGGCCGGCTGCACGAGTGGGTCAAGCGCCAGGGCAACGAGCGCCAGACTGCCCAGCAGATTGTCTCCCACATACAGAACAAGGGCACCCCGCCACCCAAGGTCTGGTTCCTGCCACCCATCTGTATGGCCCACTGCATCCGCCTGGCTCTGCTGAGATTCCACATCAAGGTGAGATGGGCTCCGGGCCCCCAACTGTCATTCCTGTCGCCCCTTGCGCTTGTTGGTTCTGCCAGCCCAATACGTACCAATCAGTTGGCTCCGCTGGCACTGGGGGATATCATATAATCCCTGCCCTGTTACTAAGGTAATGTAACTCCCTGCACCCCTGTGTACCAATCAGTTGGCTCCACTGACACTTCCCGTAAGGATGAGACTGGCACTCGGGGCTATAACCCCTGCCCTGTTACTAAGGTAATGTAACTCCCTGCACCCCTGTGTACCAATCAGTTGGCGCCACTGACACTTCCCGTAAGGATGAGACTGGCACTCGGGGCTAGAATCCCTGCCCTGTTACTAAGGTAATGTAACTCCCTGCACCCCTGTGTACCAATCAGTTGGCTCCACTGACACTTCCCGTAAGGATGAGACTGGCACTCGGGGCTATAACCCCTGCCCTGTTACTAAGGTAATGTAACTCCCTGCACCCCTGTGTACCAATCAGTTGGCGCCACTGACACTTCCCGTAAGGATGAGACTGGCACTCGGGGCTATAACCCCTGCCCTGTTACTAAGGTAATGTAACTCCCTGCACCCCTGTGTACCAATCAGTTGGCTCCACTGACTCTTCCCGTAAGGATGAGACTGGCACTCGGGGCTATAACCCCTGCCCTGTTACTAAGGTAATGTAACTCCCTGCACCCCTGTGTACCAATCAGTTGGCTGCACTGACTCTTCCCGTAAGGATGAGACTGGCACTCGGGGCTATAACCCCTGCCCTGTTACTAAGGTAATGTAACTCCCTGCACCCCTGTGTACCAATCAGTTGGTGCCACTGACACTTCCCGTAAGGATGAGACTGGCACTCGGGGCTATAATCCCTGCCCTGTTACTAAGGTAATGTAACTCCCTGCACCCCTGTGTACCAATCAGTTGGCTCCACTGACTCTTCCCGTAAGGATGAGACTGGCACTCGGGGCTATAACCCCTGCCCTGTTACTAAGGTAATGTAACTCCCTGCACCCCTGTGTACCAATCAGTTGGCTCCACTGACACTTCCCGTAAGGATGAGACTGGCACTCGGGGCTATAATCCCTGCCCTGTTACTAAGGTAATGTAACTCCCTGCACCCCTGTGTACCAACTGCTTCCAGTTGACTCGCCCTTGTGAAACTGGAACCCTGGCCCTTAATGTTGTAATATAATCCCTGCCCCATGCCTCTATATATGTCTGGCTCGGTGATTTCACATTACGCAAGGAAGGCAACCAGGAGGCCTCTGGATATTTGCCACATCCAGTAACATAGTTACATAGGGTTGGTTCTGCTGGTATTGCAGACTGGTGGGATTGACCCCATTGTTGTATCATGCTCCGTGTATTCTCTCTATTTGTCCCTAATTTGAATTCACATACATGCCCCCAACATCCACCACTTTGGCCGCCCAGCTCTTTGCAAACTAGCTGATGGTCAGAGAAGACTAGGGTCCCCTGTGTCCCTTCTCTCATCGCTCTTGTGTGTCTCTAAATCCCCCACTGCATTCACCTAGCTATACTGTGCTTCTGTATTCATTTGGAAATTTCCCCAAGGATCCCTCATACCTGTGTATCTCCCCCCGTACCCCAAGGTATTTCCATCCAGACCTTTATGTAGCAGTGCTGCCTCCATGCATACCCCCCTGATGTCTGTGTGCCCCTTCCCAGTCCTGTTTTCTTGAGTACGTTAACAAACCTAAGGGTAAAGACACATTGAGCTACTTAGTAGCAGCTACTAAATGCCAGAAAATCCCCTGCCATAGACATTACTGAGAATGCCCTCTGCTGAAACTCACATAGAGACAATTATCAGTAAGTGATCAGCATTGTCTGTTTTAGTAGCTGCTACTAATAGCCCTGTGTGTCTTCCCCATGTCTCACATTCTCGGCAACCAGCCTACCACTTGTGTCCCCGCCAAGTATGTTGTCTCTCTTTGGGTTCCTATGGGCCTGCTACCCCTGGGGCCTTGAGGTTTTGGGTTCCAACATGTTCCCTGCCCCAATGTTTGGCTACTTGAAAAGGAATCTGGTTGGAGATGGAAGGAACACTCACTGTAAGAGATCTTGCTGTTGCTGTGCATTATTCCTAATGCCAATCATTAACTGAAAGGAATTGTTGTATGTGGCTTTCTTGTTAGGGAAATGGGTTCCATGGGTCTGAGAGTACAGATAAACCCTGGGATGAGTTTATGTTATGTTACACATTCACCTCAGCAATTAAAATGTATCAGAGTTCTTCAGAAACTTTACAAAACTACTTTTTTTTGTTTCACAGCAACAGAAAACCAAAACTATACTACTAACCCCCAGGGCAGGCAGTAACCCTTCCAACACTTTCCCCTGTCTCTGCCCCTATATATTAGGTACCTACCTAGTGCTACCAACCCCTATTTCTGTAGGGAAATGAGAGCAGGGCAGGCAGTAACCCTTCCAACACTTTCCCCTGTCTCTGCCTCTATATATTAGGTACCTACCTAGTGCTACCAACCCCTATTTCTAATAGGAAACTCTCAGTTCAGTTCCCAGTGTGACCATTTTCCCATTAGTGCCATAGGCCATAGTCTGTGGTTGCTTTGTGCTGATAAGGTGACCTATATAGCTCTATTTACATAGGAAGGTTTCTGTTTCCCAGTATAAACCCTGTGCTGCAGATACTGTATTTGCTCAGGCCGCACCTGTGAATCATTATTTTAAAGAAAAGGTTATTTTAATTTGAAAAATGGCCATGCTGTGTGTGCCTATATGTATCCAGCGTGTACCCGTAAGCCCAGCGGCTGCATGGAGCAAACACTACAGCAGGGGATTGTGTTCATTTATTGCCACAACTTGTGTCCGTGCTGAACTCAGGGCCTTGGTTGTTTAACCGTTCCCTCGACTTGCTAGAGATTGGCACCAATAGGCAAACGCCTGCCAGTTAGGGCAGTTGGACTTTCCTACTTATAGCTCCGTTATCAAGAAACCCATTATCCTGAAAGTTCCGAATTACGGAAAGGCCATCTCCCATAGACTCAATTTTAATCAAATAATTCACATTTTTAAAAATGATTCCCTTTTCTCTGTAATAATAAAACAGTACCTGTACTTGATCCCAACTAAGATATAATTACCCCTTATTGGGGGCAGAACAGCCCTATTGGGTTTATTTAATGGTTAAATGATTCCCTTTTCTCTGTAATAATAAAACAGTACCTGTACTTGATCCCAACTAAGATATAATTACCCCTTATTGGGGGCAGAACAGCCCTATTGGGTTTATTTAATGGTTAAATGATTCCCTTTTCTCTGTAATAATAAAACAGTATCTGTACTTGAGCCCAACTAAGATATAATTACCCCTTATTGGGGCAGAACAGCCCTATTGGGTTTATTTAATGGTTAAATGATTCCCTTTTCTCTGTAATAATAAAACAGTACCTGTACTTGATCCCAACTAAGATATAATTACCCCTTATTGGGGGCAGAACAGCCCTATTGGGGTTATTTAATGGTTAAATGATTCCCTTTTCTCTGTAATAATAAAACAGTACCTGTACTTGATCCCAACTAAGATATAATTACCCCTTATTGGGGCAGAACAGCCCAATTGGGTTTATTTAATGGTTAAATGATTCCCTTTTCTCTGTAATAATAAAACAGTATCTGTACTTGATCCCAACTAAGATATAATTAATCTTTATTTTCTAGTAGACTTAAGGAATGGAGATCCAAATTATGGAAAGATCCTTTATCCGGAAAACTCCCGGTCCCAAGCATTCTGGATGGGGTTGCACTGAATCCAGGATTTGTTTGGGGATTCAGCCTTTTTCAGAAGGATTCCGATTGGGCCAAATCCTTTACTTTTTGGCTTTTTGTCACATAAAGACATATGCAAATTCAGATTCAGTTTAGTATTTGGTCAAATCTTTTACGGAGGATTCGGGATTCGGTTGAATCTGAAAATAGTGGATTCGGTGGATCCCTGATTGTGGGTAACATATCCCATACCAGTACTGTACTTTAATTCTAAATATTATCATTGTGTGCTTATCCTTACGGCAGCCCTTTGTGTTCCGGCAGAAAAGTCACGAGAGGCTGGATTTTACGACTCTTGAAAGCAAAGATCCATATGTACATATTGCAAAATTCCCGACTATTTGTAATGTGGCGCGTGACCCGGGGAGCCCTCTGAGTGTGTGGAACATTCCGGGCTTGAGTGACAGCTCCTAGGCCAATACACAGTCTCTATTCTTTATTGTAGGGAACTGGCTGTTATATATTCCCTCCTGTACGAGCCCCACAGCCCAGGGAACTGTATATTTTATGTCTCTAACACAACTCCTATCCCAGTCAGGGCAGATTAGAGCATTCCTGGCTGTTTCATTCACTGTTTATAAAGGTCACGCTCTGCTTTAATCCCATTGGTTCAGTCGCTCGGCTATTTGCCCTGGCAGTTTCATAGTTTATTATTTGGGAAATACGCTGCCATAGATTGCCCAGCATTTATTTGCTGTTTTTACTGTTAACTCTCATTTGGCAGTCAGGATGCCCGGGGGATACAATTGCTAGCTCCTGGGGTATCTGCCAGACAGTGGAGTGAATGGCAGATCATTAAGATTGACCAGAGGTCCCTTCAGCCAATGCCATGAAGTCCCTGAACGATTATTGGCTTTATTTATACATTGTGGGTATATTGCACTGATCTTGCCCAACACATCACTCCCTGGCCCAGTACAGCGTGTTCATGTGACCAAAAGGATTTGGTTCGGTATTCAGCCAAATCTTTTACAAAGGATTTGGGTTTCGCCCAAATTCAAAAATAGTAGATTCAGTTTGTCCCCAGTGGCTATACACAAACCAGTATTTATTTATTGCCCAGCTTAAACTGAAAGCACAGTACAGGTATGGGACCTCTTATCCAGAATGCTTGGGTCCTGGGGTTTTCCGGATAAGAGTTTTTTTTGTAATTTGGATCCCCTTACCTTAAGTCTACTAAAACATCATTTAACCATTAAATAAATCCAATAGGACAGTTCTGCCCCCAATAAGGGGTAATTATATCTTAGTTGGGATCAAGTACAGGTACTGTTTTATTATTACAGAGAAAAGGGAATCATTTAACCATTAAATAAACCCAATAGGGCTGTTCTGCCCCAATAAGGGGTAATTATATCTTAGTTGGGATCAAGTACAGGTACTGTTTTATTATTACAGAGAAAAGGGAATCATTTAACCATTAAATAAACCCAATAGGGCTGTTCTGCCCAATAAGGGGTAATTATATCTTAGTTGGGATCAAGTACAGGTACTGTTTTATTATTACAGAGAAAAGGGAATCATTTAACCATTAAATAAACCCAATAGGGCTGTTCTGCCCCCAATAAGGGGTAATTATATCTTAGTTGGGATCAAGTACAGGTACTGTTTTATTATTACAGAGAAAAGGGAATCATTTAACCATGAAATAAACCCAATAGGGCTGTTCTGCCTCAATAAAGGGTAATTATATCTTAGTTGGGATCAAGTACAGGTACTGTTTTATTATTACAGAGAAAAGGGAATCATTTAACCATTAAATAAACCCAATAGGGCTGTTCTGCCCCAATAAGGGGTAATTATATCTTAGTTGGGATCAAGTACAGGTACTGTTTTATTATTACAGAGAAAAGGGAATCATTTAACCATTAAATAAACCCAATAGGGATGTTCTGCCCCAATAAGGGGTAATTATATCTTAGTTGGGATCAAGTACAGGTACTGTTTTATTATTACAGAGAAAAGGGAATCAATTTTAAAAATTAGAATTATTTGCTTGTAATGGATTCTATGGGAGATGGCCTTCCCGTAATTTGGAACTTTCTGGGTAATGGGTTTCTGGATCCTGTACCTGTAGTGGAATAGCCCAGCAAGAATTCTGTGAGCCTTCTCCTGTTATTAGTGTTGGATATTGGCCGGGGATGGAGGAGCAGCAGTGCCAAGTAAGTGGCATTTGGCCATTTGGCTGTAATTGACCCTTGCAGTTCCTTTCATCAGCCGGCCACGTATTTAGGCCAGACCTTTAGTTTATTGGGCAGGTGACGGCCCCATATAACACTGGCTCTTGTCATTAGATTGTAAGCTCAACAGGGCAGGGACCTCCATCCTCTTGTCTCTTTGATTCGTAATTTATTACAACTGTCCCTTGTATTTATCTGTTACTTTTAGGGATGCAGCGAATCCAGGATTCAGTTTGGGCCTTTTTTACGTTATGTTTAACCCTTGTGTACCCAATTAACATATGCTAATTAGGATTTGGTTCAGTATTTGGCTGAATCTTTTATAAAGGATTCGACCGAATCCGAAAAAAGTGGTTTTGGTGGATCCCTAATTATTTTAATAACCCCCCTGTTGTATTAATGTATAGTTCTGCTGTACAGCGCCGGGTACATAAGTAGCACTTTATAAATACAGATATAATATGTACCTTAGAATGAAGGCGAGGGGACGACGAGGTGGGCACCCTGAGTATTTCCCTTATGATTCCCGTGCTTGATGTATTTATGGGCTGCGGCGGTGCCCGGCGCGCCAGGCTCTTGCTTCAGTAGCACCCGTGCCCGCTTGCATCGACTCCCATAAAGATGCCTTACACCCACATGATTTGTTACTGCCTCCGGCTAACGTCTGCTCTTTCATCGTTTAGCTGCGTCTCGTTAATTACTCTCTCGCTCAGTGTGTTTACTTTTTATCTGCCGTTTCATCGGCATTGGCAGCGATACAGAATGGGTTTGTTTTTTCTTTGAAAATATTTGAGTTTGTTTTAATTTGGGATGCGTAGTGTCTGTGAGGGATTGGCACATTGTGGGTACCCAGCTGTTACAGAGCCACAGCTGCCAGGCACGCTGGCATAGGGGATAATGGGAGCGTTGGTTCCGTAACAGCTGGAGCGCACGTTGGTGCCAATCCCTAGCCCGGCTCCTCCGGCGCATTCACACACAGAGGGAAAAGGATTCCACTTTATTCTTCTCTTGCTTTTACCCAAAAACTTGCCCAGTTTCCAGGTCACTAAACTGGTGGGGAATCTTATTGATTTGGTAACTCAGTTGGCATAGCCGGGGCCAGATCCCTATGGTCTTTGAGATAACTTATAGTATGATGTAGAGAGCAATATTCTAACACATTTTGCAATTGATTTTCATTTTTTGTTATTTGTAGTTTTTTGGTCATTTCACTTTGTTCAGCAGCTCTGCAGTTTGGAGTTTCAGCTGCTATTTGGTTGCTAGGGTCCAAATTACCTTAGAGACTAGGGAGCAGTTTGAATGAGAGGATGGTAAATGAATAGGAGAGGGGCTGAATAGATAAGCAAATTATTAAAAAAAACTGGAGCCTCACAGAGCAATAGGGTTTGGCTGCCGGGGTCAGTGACCCCCATTTGAAAGCTGCAAAGAGTTAGAAACAAAAGGCAGATAGATAAAAAACTATAAGAAATAAACAATGAAGACCAATTGAAAAGTTATTTATAATAGGCAGTTCTACAACATACTAAAAGTTAACTTAAAGTTGAACCTCCCCTTTCAAACCCAGATCCCTTAGAATTCCACCCCCGGGGAGCTTCTTTTTCATTTGCACATTTTGCCCATATCCTGTGTGTTTGTATATTGGGCCAAGTGTGACCATTTGCCTTTAGTCTCTGAATCCATTATCGCGGGCACGTCCCTGTATATAGTGGCAGTGCCCATTTCAGGCCTAGGTTCCTTGTGACATTTTGTATCTGATGTCTTTGCAAAATTGTAGTTTGTTTATTTTTATATAATATACAGTCAGGTCATTGCCCTATGGGACCAAACTGTAAATTATATCCTTATAAACGGTGCTCAGTGATGTCATCAGTTATAATCAGACCTTAGTGATGTCATTTCTGTCACATGACTCACTCAAACTTGTATATTATAATAAAGTAAGTGCCCCCTGTTTTAAAATATAAGGATATTAGAAGTCATCTTGGAGTTCCGCGACCTGTATAAAAGCACGAGACCGAAGGCATGGTGCTTTTATACAGGTCATGGAACTCTGAGGTGACTTACAATATCCTTATATTTTAAAACAGGGGGCACTTTGTCCACTATATAAAGGCCCAGAAATGCCAACATGCATGAATGCAGGAATAAGAGAATGTGCCTGAACATTTGTAGGAACTAAACTGTCAACTGATTTGAGAAAAAATCCTGCTTTTTTGACCCTGGAATTCCTCCTAAGAAAATCTGCAGCTCCGAAATAACTTTTCCTGCCATTGCCCTGAGCCTCGAGTAAGGACGCGGCAGCACAGCCCCCCGAGGCCTGATAGTAGGACAGTATCGAGCAGGGACGGCCCATACAAGGTTAGCGGCAATGTCACACAGTTCTGTCAAGGTTCTCAGAGCTTTCAAATTGTCTGTTTGGGGCTTGACTATCATAGTTTGGTTTAATATCCCTATTGAATATATTATTAAATTGAAAAGTAATGCACCTCAGTTGGTTTGTTTCTGTTGCCTCATAATGTGTGAAAAGATTGATTTTTAGATCATTACTAATTCAGGGGAAAGTGGTCCCAACTAATATATAGGGGCAGAGACAGGGGAAAGTGTTGGAAGGGTTACTGCCTGCCCTGCTCTCATTTCCCTACAGAAATAGGGGTTGGTAGCACTAGGTAGGTACCTAATATATAGGGGCAGAGACAGGGGAAAGTGTTGGAAGGGTTACTGCCTGCCCTGCTCTCATTTCCCTACAGAAATAGGGGTTGGTAGCACTAGGTAGGCTAATATATAGGCAGAGACAGGGGAAAGTGTTGGAAGGGTTACTGCCTGCCCTGCTCTCATTTCCCTACAGAAATAGGGGTTGGTAGCACTAGGTAGGTACCTAATATATAGGGGCAGAGACAGGGGAAAGTGTTGGAAGGGTTACTGCCTGCCCTGCTCTCATTTCCCTACAGAAATAGGGGTTGGTAGCACTAGGTAGGTACCTAATATATAGGGGCAGAGACAGGGGAAAGTGTTGGAAGGGTTACTGCCTGCCCTGCTCTCATTTCCCTACAGAAATAGGGGTTGGTAGCACTAGGTAGGTACCTAATATATAGGGGCAGAGACAGGGGAAAGTGTTGGAAGGGTTACTGCCTGCCCTGCTCTCAGTTCCCTACAGAAATAGGGGTTGGTAGCACTAGGTAGGTACCTAATATATAGGGGCAGAGACAGGGGAAAGTGTTGGAAGGTTACTGCCTGCCCTGCTCTCATTTCCCTACAGAAATAGGGGTTGGTAGCACTAGGTAGGTACCTAATATATAGGGGCAGAGACAGGGGAAAGTGTTGGAAGGGTTACTGCCTGCCCTGCTCTCATTTCCCTACAGAAATAGGGGTTGGTAGCACTAGGTAGGTACCTAATATATAGGGGCAGAGACAGGGGAAAGTGTTGGAAGGGTTACTGCCTGCCCTGCTCTCATTTCCCTACAGAAATAGGGGTTGGTAGCACTAGGTAGGTACCTAATATATAGGGGCAGAGACAGGGGAAAGTGTTGGAAGGGTTACTGCCTGCCCTGCTCTCAGTTCCCTACAGAAATAGGGGTTGGTAGCACTAGGTAGGTACCTAATATATAGGGGCAGAGACAGGGGAAAGTGTTGGAAGGGTTACTGCCTGCCCTGCTCTCATTTCCCTACAGAAGGGGTTGGTAGCACTAGGTAGGTACCTAATATATAGGGGCAGAGACAGGGGAAAGTGTTGGAAGGGTTACTGCCTACCCTGCTCTCATTTCCCTACAGAAATAGGGGTTGGTAGCACTAGGTAGGTACCTAATATATAGGGCAGAGACAGGGGAAAGTGTTGGGTTACTGCCTGCCCTGCTCTCATTTCCCTACAGAAATAGGGGTTGGTAGCACTAGGTAGGTACCTAATATATAGGGGCAGAGACAGGGGAAAGTGTTGGAAGGGTTACTGCCTGCCCTGCTCTCATTTCCTACAGAAATAGGGGTTGGTAGCACTAGGTAGGTACCTAATATATAGGGCAGAGACAGGGGAAAGTGTTGGAAGGGTTACTGCCTGCCCTGCTCTCATTTCCCTACAGAAATAGTGGTTGCTAGCACTAGGTAGGTACCTAATATATAGGGGCAGAGACAGGGGAAAGTGTTGGAAGGGTTACTGCCTCCCTGCTCTCATTTCCCTACAGAAATAGGGGTTGGTAGCACTAGGTAGGCACCTAATATATAGGGGCAGAGACAGGGGAAAGTGTTGGAAGGGTTACTGCCTGCCCTGCTCTCATTTCCCTACAGAAATAGGGGTTGGTAGCACTAGGTAGGTACCTAATATATAGGGGCAGAGACAGGGGAAAGTGTTGGAAGGGTTACTGCCTGCCCTGCTCTCATTTCCCTACAGAAATAGGGATTGGTAGCACTAGGTAGGTACCTAATATATAGGGGCAGAGACAGGGGAAAGTGTTGGAAGGGTTACTGCCTGCCCTGCTCTCATTTCCCTACAGAAATAGGGGTTGGTAGCACTAGGTAGGTACCTAATATATAGGGGCAGAGACAGGGGAAAGTGTTGGAAGGGTTACTGCCTGCCCTGCTTTCATTTCCCTACAGAAATAGGGGTTGGTAGCACTAGGTAGGTACCTAATATATAGGGGCAGAGACAGGGGAAAGTGTTGGAAGGGTTACTGCCTGCCCTGCTTTCATTTCCCTACAGAAATAGGGGTTGGTAGCACTAGGTAGGTACCTAATATATAGGGGCAGAGACAGGGGAAAGTGTTGGAAGGGTTACTGCCTGCCCTGCTCTCATTTCCCTACAGAAATAGGGGTTGGTAGCACTAGGTAGGTACCTAATATATAGGGGCAGAGACAGGGGAAAGTGTTGGAAGGGTTACTGCCTGCCCTGCTCTCATTTCCCTACAGAAATAGGGGTTGGTAGCACTAGGTAGGTACCTAATTCCGTGTTTCCCCGAAAATAAGACACTGTCTTATATTTTTTTAAGCTCCAAAATATGCACTAGGTCTTATTTTCAGGGGATGTCTTATTTTTCCATGAAGAAGAATACAGGACACATTTATTCCATCACCCTAGGTGGGTGTCTTATTTTCGGGGGGTGCCTTATTTTCAGAGGGGGGTGAAAAATCGGGGGGTGCCTTACTTTCGGAGGATGTCCTATTTTCGGGAAAACAGGGTATATAGGGGCAGAGACAGGGGAAAGTGTGTATACCTCGGCCAAATGTAGAAATTCAGTTATTAAACCCAAAGTATCAGTTTCCCTTTCTCCTACACTGTGTATATATCCAGTATTTTGCATTGTAAGTGGGGGGGGGGGGGTTACCCTCTATCCCTCTATCCCTCTATCCCACTGTACATCCAGTGGAGATACTGGGCCCCACAGCAGACATGTTTCTTACACTTATATAGATATTGCCAGCTAGGCCCCTTTCCCCCCTGGGCCCCCCAGTAGTCGCGGGGCTGCTTCCTAGTTACACCCCTGTTTACGTCAGTACTTGGCCTCTCGCTGCCGGCAGAACATCCCCAGCTGGGGAGAAAGACTCGACTGGAGCAAATAAACACCAGGCTTTGTTTTAAAGAATATTAATGTGATTCCTGTATATCAATAAGGGCTGCTTTATCAGCAGGATTCCGATTTGCCCAAATCCGCGCTCCTGACCGAACCGAATCCAAATCCCTGAAATCACGTGACTTTTATCTCATAAACACGGAAGTTAACATTTTTTCTTCACACGCTGAGCGCATCGCGCTCTCTGACCCTTCCGTATCCCAATGTATATATATACATTCTGATTCAGTTCAGTATTCAGCCAAATCCTTTACAAAAGATACAGTGTTCGGCCGAATCCAAAAATAGTGGATTTAGTGCATCCCTAACAGGCCATCTCCAATAGACTCCATTATAAGCAAATAATATAACATTTACAAAAAATGATTTCCTTTTGGTCTGTTATAAAACAGTACCTGTACTTGATCCCAACTAAAATATAATTACCCCTTATTGGGGCAGAACAGCCCTATTGGGTTTATTTCATGGTTAAATGATTCCCTTTTCTCTATAATAATTAAACAGTACCTGTACTTGATCCCAACTAAGATATAATTACCCCTTATTGGGGCAGAACAGCCCTATTGGGTTTATTTAATGGTTAAATGATTCCCTTTTCTCTGTAATAATAAAACAGTACCTGTACTTGATCCCAACTAAGATATAATTACCCCTTATTGGGGGCAGAACAGCCCTATTGGGTTTATTTAATGGTTAAATGATTCCCTTTTCTCTGTAATAATAAAACAGTACCTGTACTTGATCCCAACTAAGATATAATTACCCCTTATTGGGGACAGAACAGCCCTATTGGGTTTATTTAATGGTTAAATGATTCCCTTTTCTCTGTAATAATAAAACAGTACCTGTACTTGATCCCAACTAAGATATAATTACCCCTTATTGGGGCAGAACAGCCCTATTGGGTTTATTTAATGGTTAAATGATTCCCTTTTCTCTGTAATAATAAAACAGTACCTGTACTTGATCCCAACTAAGATATAATTACCCCTTATTGGGGACAGAACAGCCCTATTGGGTTTATTAATGGTTAAATGATTCCCTTTTCTCTGTAATAATAAAACAGTACCTGTACTTGATCCCAACTAAGATATAATTACCCCTTATTGGGGCAGAACAGCCCTATTGGGTTTATTTCATGGTTAAATGATTCCCTTTTCTCTGTAATAATAAAACAGTACCTGTACTTGATCCCAACTAAGATATAATTACCCCTTATTGGGGCAGAACAGCCCTATTGGGTTTATTTAATGGTTAAATGATTCCCTTTTCTCTGTAATAATAAAACAGTACCTGTACTTGATCCCAACTAAGATATAATTACCCCTTATTGGGGGCAGAACAGCCCTATTGGGTTTATTTAATGGTTAAATGATTCCCTTTTCTCTGTAATAATAAAACAGTACCTGTACTTGATCCCAACTAAGATATAATTACCCCCCCAGAACAGCCCTATTGGGTTTATTTCATGGTTAAATGATTCCTTTTTCTCTGTAATAATAAAACAGTACCTGTACTTGATCCCAACTAAGATATAATTACCCCTTATTGGGGCAGAACAGCCCTATTGGGTTTATTTCATGGTTAAATGATTCCCTTTTCTCTGTAATAATAAAACAGTACCTGTACTTGATCCCAACTAAGATATAATTACAAAGGGGACCTGTCACCCTAAGTAATAATTTCAGATCATGTTAATGGAGCAAAATAAACTTTATTTAGACTGTATAAATTATTTATATTTTGTTTCCTTCAGTCTTGGAATTCACAATCAGAGCAAGCAGACTGGCGCCATTTTGTGGGCACTTTTAAAGCCAGTTTTTTAAACCCCAAAATCTTGTGTATGTGACATATAGGTGACATCTAGGAAGTGCTTTAATGCAAAAATGAAAGTAATTGCACTTTATAAATCTGAGCTGTCAGTCACTTATTGCCTTCCCAAGCTCTATGCCTCAGGCCCTCTACTATAGTAATTGAGATTCTCATTACGTGGCTGCATTATAATGTAATAATCAGCCCTGTAGCATCACCTTATATGACAGGCAAACCTCGGCTTAGCTTCTCAACAGCTGCCCAGAGCCCACTGAGCATGTGCAGTGCCACTGACACTTCCCAAAATGGAAAGCTGCTGTGACAACTGTAAAGACCTGAATCATTGCTGCTATACTGAGATGCGGAAACTTTAGGCTGGTGCATTAAAGGGGTGGTTCAAACTTAACTTTAATTTTAGTATGTTTAGAAATGGCTAATTCTTTTATTGTTATTGTTACTTTTTATTCCTTTTATTCCTTATCTTTCTATTCAGCCCCTCCCCTACCTTGACAAATCCCTGGTTATTAAGGTAATTTGGACCCTAGCAACCAGGTTAACAGCCCTTTTAAGTTCATTATGTTAAACATTGCATTTTTAGCCATATTCATTTTTAGGGTTTAGTTCTCCTTTAAGCCTCCCATAGACATGCTGGTACCAGCAGAATCTAATAAATAGAATTAATGGAACGGGGTGCACCTCCTGCCTCTCAGAAGTGGGCACATTTTTTCAGGGGGTGTTTCATTGTGCGACATCCCGTTCTGTTGTTTGTAGCCCTGAGTTAAAGGAGAACTAAACCCTAAAAATGAATATGTGCAGCGATTCAGCAGCTTATCTGTCCGTGTATGGGGACCCCTGAGGGGCCTACCCGACCCATAATTGGCCTAAAATTGGGCAGATCTGGATCGGCAGAGTTGATTTTACAGGAGATCAGGGGCCACATTGGCTCATTGGTGCAGACTCGCTCCGACTGCACCTATTCCCGCCTTTAGGTGGCCGTATCGGGAGAAGATCTGCCCATTTGTCGACCTTGCCAAACGAGTGTTCCTGTGTGTGGCCACTTTTAGTGTGATGTGTGTGAGTGTGAGTGTTACAGCTTTCCTCTCTGTGCTGCTTGGAATGTGTGAGTTAAAGTGTAACCCAGTAACGTGGCACATTAACCTCACAGGGAACGTGGGAAACCTTTTTTCCAGTAGAATTAGTAGGATACTGAGCCTCGTTAATCAAATGGCTAAGCATGAAAAGTGACTCAGGCGTGTACCCGTAGAAATAAGCGCTACGGCTTTAGCGCCTCCCCTTGCCAACTTGGCTACCTGGCACTATACTGTTGGTAATTTTAACCAACCAGAACCTTATTACACAACAAGACCCTGAGACAAGGTTCTCAGTACAGGTATAGGACCCATTATCCAGAATGTTCGGGACCAAGAGTATTCCGGATAAGGGGTCTTTCCGTAATTTGGATCTCCATACCTTACCATACCTTAAGTCTACTAAAAAATGAATAAAACATTAATTAAACCCAATAGGATTGTTTTGCATCCAATAAGGATTATTTATATCTTAGTTGGGATCAAGTACAGGTACTGTTTTATTATTACAGAGAAAAGGGAATCATTTAACCATTAAATAAACCCCATAGGGCTGTTCTGCCCCCAATAAGGGGTAATTATATCTTAGTTGGGATCAAGTACAGGTACTGTTTTATTATTACAGAGAAAAGGGAATCATTTAACCATTAAATAAACCCAATAGGGCTGTTCTGCCCCAATAAGGGGTAATTATATCTTAGTTGGGATCAAGTACAGGTACTGTTTTATTATTACAGAGAAAAGGGAATCATTTAACCATTAAATAAACCCAATAGGGCTGTTCTGCCCCAATAAGGGGTAATTATATCTTAGTTGGGATCAAGTACAGGTACTGTTTTATTATTACAGAGAAAAGGGAATCATTTAACCATTAAATAAACCCAATAGGGCTGTTCTGCCCCAATAAGGGGTAATTATATCTTAGTTGGGGTCAAGTACAAGGTACTGTTTTTATACTACAGAGAAAAAGGAAATCAGTTTTAAAATTCTGAATTATTTGATTAAAATGGAGTCTATGGGAGACAGGCTTTCCGTAATTCGGAGCTTTCTGGATAAGGGATCCCATACCTGTATATCAAAGTATTTCTTTATTAATCAAACACAGAGTCTTGTGGAAGCTTTCAGCAACACAGAACAGCAACTGAAATGTGTCATTAACAGCTTCCAATGAGACCCGTAAAGTCTCAGCCTTTTATAGAGGAGGACATACGTTACCTAAAAATTATATGATGCCCCGTTTACAACTGTCTGTGTGCTCTGTGGTTCCAGCTGTGCAAATAGCAAAGTGCAGGTAGGGGCTTAGCTAGTCAGCACCATCATGTCTGGCCCTTGTGATTTTATAAGATGGTATATTTGACTTTTATATTCTACTTTATACCTTGCATATATAGTATATTTATATACCTTTATCTCCTACCTCACCTGCCTTGGGTTGTCTTTATAGGGGACACTGGGGGATTTTATGTGTCCCTTTATACAGAACTTACCCGTCATAAGTGAGTGTCTCACCAATATCCCTGCCCAAGGGTTTAATGGGGGGGATACGGAACTAACAGAGCTGCACAGCGCTGGACTGTGTGTATATTGATTTTCTGTGCCCTCCTATGTAAATAAACGCACCCTTTGGGAACATGTAACCCTTTATTTGCACTATAGCCCTACTGATATCAGCTGCACTGGTATAATCCCAGTAGCCACTGTGGCACCCCAACAGTAGAACCACAGTCTGCACAGGTGCCCCGGGGGATATGGGGGGAATTCTAATGCACCCAACTTCCCAACGGACAGTATCTGGACTCAGTTCTACAGCTGGGTCTCTAGGTTTCTGCTTGAACAATATTGACAATATCACATAAATTGACCTATTCTAAGCAACTTCTCAATTGATCTTCATTATTTCTTTTTAATTATTTACCACCTTCTTCTAACTCTTTCCAGATTTTAAATGGGGGGTCACTGACCCCGGCAGCCAAACCCTATTGCTCTGTGAGGCTCCAGTTTTATTGTTATTATTAGTTATGGCTTATCTTTCTATTCAGTCCCTCCCCATCTCATATACCAGTCTCTCATTAAAAGCACTTCCTGGTCATTTGGACCCTAGCAACCAGATAGCTGCTCAAACTCAAATCTGCAGAGCTGTTGAACAAAAATTAAAATAATTAAAAAACAACAAATAATAAAAAATGAAGACCAATTGCAAACTGTCTCAGAATTTTACTCTCTACATCATACTAAAAGGTAAACTTTTTTTTTTTTTTTTTCATTCCTCCATGTTCATTGTTCCATAAAGTGTCCTTTTGGCTTTTGTCAGGTTGCCCAGAGCATTGAGGATCATCACCAGGAAGTCATTACCTTTTGCCGCGAGAACGGTTTCCATGGCTTGGTGGCGTATGACTCTGATTACGCCCTGTGCAACATACCCTACTACTTCAGCGCCCACGCCCTCAAACTGAGCCGCAACGGGAAAAGCCTCACCACCAGCCAATATCTGATGCACGAAGTCGCCAAGCAACTGGACCTCAACCCAAACCGATTCCCCATTTTCGCTGCTCTTTTAGGTACCTTTCCCATTCCCTTCTTGCACTTCAACCCAAATGGGTATCTGCAGTCCTGCTGCCATTAACTCCCAGCTGGAAAATCACACTTCGGCCGCAAGTATAGGTGGCCATACTCGATGTGATACACTCGCTGGGCAAGGTCACCAAACATGCAGATCTTCTCCCAATATGCGCACCTAAGCTGGGCAATATCAGGCGTTTTGGCCCTAGGGCCAAATGATCAAATTGGCCCGATACCACTTAGGTGGGCATATCGGGAGAAGATCTGCTTGTTAAAATGGCGGGCATAGCCACTGTCAGAGCGAGGAGTGCATGGAGGAGCCGATGCACTCCCCTATCCGACAGAAAATCAAGCCTCCCTTATGGAGATGTGGCCAATTTTAGGCCAGATATGGGTCAGGTAGGCCCATTGGGGGTGCCCATACACGGGCAGATAAGCTGCAGAACCTGAATCAGCAGCTGAAATCTGCCCCTGTCTGGGCACCTAATGTTTCCAGCTGGAGTTGGGCGGCCTCTATGGGGGGATCATTTGTTTATAAGGATTACGAGGGGCATTTGATAGTCCCACTGCTGCCGACTCCCATTTGTTTCCTAAATGGGGTATCACTTAAATCCCAGGATAACAGGGGTTTTTATACAATAGCCACATTAATTGAATGCTTTCTTCTGTCATTTAAGGCCTGCCAAAGGGCAATAATGGAATATATCGAATTACTAAGGTTTAGCCTGTCGCCAAAGAAGGGACCATTTGGCCGCCTGTTACTGGTCCTCTTGAAAGAAGGGACCATTTGGCCGCCTGTTACTGGTCCTCTTGAGTCAGACTGGGCCCTTGTAATTCTGCAATATTTGGAGCTATCACAGGCGTCACGGTATTGCGCTGTTTCTTCACCTGAGGGCAGAGGAAGAGACAATG
This sequence comes from Xenopus tropicalis, assembly GCF_000004195.4. NCBI lineage: Eukaryota > Metazoa > Chordata > Amphibia > Anura > Pipidae > Xenopus > Xenopus tropicalis. The sequence goes on from NC_030680.2 coordinate 152,283,666, forward strand.
TCCTGTGTGCCAGGCACCTTATAGGGGTTGTCCCCCTTCAAATTAACTTTTAGCATGATGTAGAGGGGGAAATTTTAAAACAATTTGCAATTGGTCTTCATTTTTTATTTGTGGTTTATTAATTATTTAGCTTTTTGTTCAGCTCCAATCTGGTTGCTATGGTCTAAATTACTTTAGTAACCAGGCAGTGGTTTAAAAGAGAGACAGGAATATGAATAGGGGAGGGGCTGAATAGAAAGATAAGGAATAAAAAGTAACAATAACAATAAAACTTGAGCCTCGCAGAGCAATAGGGTTTGGCTGCCGGGGTCAGTGACCCCCATTTGGAAACTGGAAAGATTTAGAAGAAGGCGGCAAATAATTTTAAAAAAATCATGCAAAATTAAAAATGAAGACCAATTGGAATCTCATTAAGAACAGGCCATTCTATAACATACTAAAAGTTAACTTAAAAGTTAACCACCCCTTAAATAGAGCACTGAAATTCTTATTCTCTTGTGTCTCAACATCTCTGCTGGCAAAAGAACTGCTGCTCCTTCTTACTTTATGGCAGAATATCTAGATATACACTCAGGGTCTGACCCGTAGCATAACGAGATGGCTGGAGCAATATCCTTCTATCCGAGACGTATTGTGGGATAAATATCCCTGTGACTGATTCCACTCGGCCAATGGAGCCAGAGCAGAGGCTCACAGGGAGACAGGCTAGTAATGCAGGAAGGAACCTTCTCTCTTCCACTGAATTGTTTCCTGCGTCAGAGCTTAATGATAACCCCTCGTTACAGTAATTATGTGCTGTACAGGGTTCCTATGCAGGGGGACTGCTCTTTCCTTCCTGTTGCTCTTGTGCTTTAGGATTTTGGGCCGGATACCTATCCGCAGGCTTGTCGTTTTAGTATGATGTAGAGAGTAATACTCTGTGACAATTTGCAATTGGTCTTCATTTTTTATTGTATTTTTTTTTTTTTTTTAGTAATTTCACTTTTTGTTCAGCAGCTCTCCAGTTTGGAGTTTCAGCAGCTATTTGGTTGCTAGGGTCCAAATTACCTTGGCAGGGAGTGGTTTTATGAAAGACTGATAAATGAATAGTAGATGACCTGAATAGAAAAGAAAGTAATACAAAGAAACAATAACTATAAAACTGGAGCCTCACAGAGCAATAGGGTTTGGCTGCTGGGGTCAGTGACCCCCATTTGAAAGCTGCAAAGAGTCAGAAGAAGAAGGGAAATAATTAAAAAAAATATATAAGAAATAAATAATGAAGACCAATTGAAAAGTTGCTTAGAATTGGCCATTCTATAACATACCAGCTAGTGCCATTGGGTTGCATACTGGTCACCTCACAGTTGATCATTTATTTCTCTGTCCCCGTCGCACAAATGTGGGAGCCGACAGGAAGTGGTAAAACTCACTTCCTGTCCCATTTTGCAGCCTAGAGGCAGTGACACTTGTAGTCCTTTGTTGCTATAGATCACTGCCCCCCCCCCCCCGGGGCATTAAAGTGCCACAAACACTGTGCATAAAACACGTACAAATGGCACGGGGGCAGTTTCAGGGGATTCTGTGGTTCAAGTGTTTCCCGCAGTGATTCCTGCAATAAAAGGCTATTATTTTCCGGAGCGGGGAATGCAGTGCGTCATTGCCCTGGGAGCGTGTCTCGCTGATGAGCATCACAATGTGGCCCCGCAGAGTGGGCCGAATGTGGTTCATGTGGCTTTGCAGGCCCTTTTCTGCATTTAAAAGAAAAACTGCATTTTTCAGGGCTTTCTGCACAATAACCCTGCAGTTTAATGGCTCCTTTTGAGCCAATCGGCTGCGGTTAGCTGGCATTGGTGTGAGGTGAGACCTGCTGCATCGCTATGGTTACCGAATTCAGCAATGAGTCCCTAATCTGTGAGAGCCCAGTAACAGGGCGCACATTGTGTTTGTGGCGCCGTCAGTGCCCCCCCTGTAGCTGAGAGGTGCGTTACTCTGCCTGTGCCTTAGTGTTACTGGTGTCCCATTGCCACTTATTTCTTAATACACTTCTAGCACAACGACAAGGGTTAATTCTGCTCTGCTTGTGTTATATTCTTACTATTGAGTGCTATTCTGATACCTACTGGGAGCTGCTATCTTGCTCCCTTCCCATTGTTCTGCTGATCGGCTGCTGGGGGTGAGGGGGGGGATATCACTCCAACTTGCAGCGCAGCAGTAAAGTGTGCCTGAGTCTGAGCTTTCAGCCAGCGCTACACATTAGAACTGCTTTCAGCTAACCTATTGTTTCTCCTACTCCCATGTAACTGGAGGAGTCCCAAGCCGGACTTGGATTTCTTACTATTGAGTGCTATTCTGATACCTACTGGGAGCTGCTATCTTGCTCCCTTCCCATTGTTCTGCTGATTGGCTGCTGGGGGTGAGGGGGGGGGATATCACTCCAACTTGCAGCGCAGCAGTAAAGTGTGAGTGAAGTTTATCAGAGCACAGGTCACATGGCTGTGGCACCCTTGGAAATGAAGAATATGGCTAGCCCCATGTGGAAAAACAGATTACAATGCAGGATTACATAGTTACATAGTTACATAGTTACATAGGGTTGAAAAAAGACCATTGTCCATCAAGTTCAACCCATCCGAGTAAACCCAGCACACAACCTATACTAACCAATCTATACACTCACATACATAAACTATATATATATACAACCACTAGTACTAACTGTAGATATTAGTATCACAATAGCCTTGGATATTCTGCTTGTTCAAAAACTCATCCAGGCCCCTCTTAAAGGCATTAACAGAATCTGCCATTACCCCATCACTAGGAAGGGCATTCCCCAACCTCACTGCCCTCACCGTGAAAAACCACCTACGCTGCTTCAAATGGAAGCTCTGTTCCTCTAATCTATAGGGGTGACCTCTGGTGCGCTGATTGTTTTTATGGGAAAAAAGAACATCCCCCAACTGCCTATAATCCCCCCTAATGTACTTGTACAGAGTAATCATGTCCCCTCGCAAGCGCCTCTTTTCCAGAGAAAACAACCCCAACCTCGACAGTCTAACCTCATAGCTTAAATCTTCCATCCCCTTTACCAGTTTAGTTGCAGTCTCTGCACTCTCTCCAGCTCATTAATATCCTTCTTAAGGACTGGAGCCCAAAACTGCACTGCATACTCAAGGTGAGGCCTTACCAGGGACCTATAAAGCGGCAAAAATATGTTCTCATCCCTTGAGTCAATGCCCTTTTTTATACAAGACAGCACTTTATTTGCTTTAGTAGCCACAGAATGACACTGCCTGGAATTAGACAACTTGTGATCTACAAAAACCCCCAGATCCTTCCCCATTAAGGATCCCCCCAACACACTACCATTCAGTAGATAGTTTGCGTTTATATTATTCCTACCAAAGTGCATAACTTTGCACTTGTCAACATTGAACCTCATTTTCCAGTTTGCTGCCCAGTTTTCCAATTTTGTCAAATCTCTCTGCAAAGCGGCACATCCTGCATGGAACTTATAGTTTTGCACAATTTAGTGTCATCAGCAAAAATAGAAACAGTACTGTCTATGCCCCCCTCCAGGGCATTAATAAACAAGTTAAAAAGCAAAGGCCCAAGGACTGACCCCTGCGGTACCCACTAACCACACTGGCCCAATTAGAAAATGTTCCATTTACCACCACTCTTTGTACTCTATCCTTCAGCCAGTTTTCTATCCAATTACAAATATTATGTTCTAGGCCAATATTCCTTAATTTGATCATTAACCTTCTGTGAGGTACTGTATCAAACGCTTTAGCAAAATCTAAGTAGATCCCATCCACTGCCATTCCAGCATCAAGGTTCCTGCTCACCTCCTCATAAAAGGCAACTAAATTAGTCTGGCAAGATCTGTTACGCATAAAACCATGCTGGCACAAACTAATAGTATTGTGAACTGCAATGTATTCAACCATCCTATCCCTTATTACCCCTTCCAGAAGCTTTCCTACTACTGATGTCAGACTAACAGGCCTATAGTTTTCAGGCTGAGAACGAGATCCCTTTTTAAATAACGGCACCACATTAGCAATCTGCCAGTCTCTCGGCACCATGCCAAACCTCAACGAATCCTGAAAAATTATGTGAAGAGGCTTGGCAATCACAGCGCTCAGCTCATTTAATACCCTGGGATGAATCCCATCCGGCCCTGGACCTTTGTTTACCTTTACATGTTCAAGTCTCTTTTGAATTTCCTCCTGAGTGACCCATGCGTCAGTAGCTAAATTACTAGAACTGGGCATATTACAAGGGAAGCCTTCATTATCTGGCTCCTCAGATGTATAGACAGATGAAAAATAAGAGTTCAAAATTTCAGCTTTTTCCCCGTTCTCATCAACCAACTTACCCCCCCGTGATAATAAAGTTCCCACCCCTTCTTGCTTCATTTTTTTACTATTCACATAATTAAAAAATAATTTTGGATTCTTTTTACTCCTAGCTGCAATATCCCTTTCCATCTCTATTTTAGCTTGCCTGATAGCTTTTTTGCATGCTTTATTTGCCCCCCTGTACCTGATGAAAGTTTCCGCTGTCCCAGCTAACTTGAATGCTTTAAAAGCAGGTTTTTTATTACCAACCTCGACCTTAACTCTTTTATTCAGCCATAAGGGTTTTGCTTTGCGATGCCTCTCCTTGCTTACAAGGGGAATATACTGTTGTGTATACCTACAAAGCAATGTTTTAAAGATGTTCCATTTTCCTTCTGTGCCTAACCCCATGAAAAGCCTTTCCCAGTTGACACATTGCAGAGATGCCCTTATACTGGCAAAGTCTGCACGTCTAAAATTGAGCGTTTTAGTTACTCCCTTATAGCGCTGTCTCTGCAGCATTATCTCAAAGGAGACCATGTTGTGATCACTGTTCCCCAAATGCTCACCCACACAAATGTTAGAGATAAGTTCAGTATTATTAGATATTACCAGGTCCAAAATAGACTCATTCCGAGTAGGTTCTTGAACCACCTGAAATAAAAAGTTGTCATTTAGCATATTTACAAACCTACTAGCTTTTTCTGACTTAGCCACCCCATTACTCCAGTCAATGTCCGGATAATTAAAGTCCCCCATAATAACAACTTGACCCAATTTTGAAGCCTCCTCCATTTGCAAAAGTAGCTGGGACTCATCCCCCTCATCTATACGGGGTGGTTTATAGCATACACCAATGATCATTTTCTTTGTGACCTTCAGCCCTACTGAAATTTCTACCCAAAGAGATTCAACGTTTTCATTGGTAATGTCTTTATTACATGGCTTTAAGTCTGACTTTACATAAAGACAAACCCCTCCACCCTTTTTAATCCCTCTGTCCCTCCTAAAAAGCGTATACCCATTTAAATTCACTGCCCAGTCGCATTTTTCATCCCACCAGGTCTCAGTGATACCAATTAAGTCATAATTTTCAATACATGCAATAGCCTGCAGCTCCCCTATTTTTCCCGACAAGCTACGCGCATTAGCCAGCATGCAGCGGAGATTACTACTTCTTCCTCTACAGCTTACATTAGCTAAAGAACAGTTAGAGCTAAGGTGAAAATTAGTCTGTTTCCCTTGTAACAATGGAAGCTCCTTATCTGATAAACTATATGCCCCCCTCACTCCTCCCCCACAACCCTTTACTGGTCCCACTGCCCCATCTACACTAGCTCTCCCATAAGAATCTAGCTTACCAGCCCCCCCCTTGTCTAGTTTAAATCTGTTTGTTACAAACCCATCAGTTAATGGAGAAGCTCCATTAACTGATGGGTTTGTAACAAACAAATTTCCCATGTCAGTATCCCTTTAACCAATACTGTTTGTATTTAGGTAATCACATTCTACCTGATGAAGATCTCGCTGCCTTTCATTGGAGTTTACTTGGCCCAGAACATCCCCTGGCGTCGCTGAAGGTATGAAAAGGAATCTACTGGACATCCTAGAAGGTCACATTGCCTGAAGGTTCCCAGCCGTTCCCAGGCCATTATGTATAATAAGGATTCCCCTGTTTGCACAGATGGTGTTGGAGCCGTTAGGGATATACAGGGGCAAGTTGGGCCTTGGCAGTGTTTTCATGCTCATTGCACTATGGGCCCGAGGCTATTGTTATTCCCTCAGTAACAGCTGATCCTTTCTATCCAATCAGGTGCGGGCTCACCAGCTTGTCTTGCCTCCCTGTGACGTAGTGATCAAAGCAGTGGCCGACTATGTGCGCAACATTCAGGATACCAATGACTTAGACGCCATTGCTAAAGATGTATTTCAGCACTCGCAGGTAAGCCACTCCTGGCAACTCCTCTCCCTACAGCGGCCGCCAACTACAATATTTGGCTCAAGGTGCAGGGGTTGGCTTTGCTTTAATTAAGCACTTTATTTCCAACTCAGTCTTTCATTGAATCCACTAACTGGTTGCTAAGGTAACTTGGATCCTAGCAACCAAATAACTGCTGAAAATCCAAGCTGGAGAGCTGCTGAACATAAAGTGAAATAATAAAAAAAAATTATAAATAATAAACAGTAAAGACCAATTGCAAATTGTCTCAGCATATTCCTTTCTACATCATAGTTACCTCAAAGGTGAACAACCCCTTTTATTTACTGTACATTTATCAAGTTATGTGAGGGTGGTCCTATTAAGGTGCACAATATACAGGAAATCTAATGCCCCTATGTAACATATACCCACGACTTGGCATTTATAGTGCTGATCCCTGTATACTTTTGCTGTACCTGATGGAGGCTGAAGGTCACACCTACTGTTTCCATGCACATGTAGCCATACATGTTCGCCGGCGGGATGGCGGGTCATGGCAACTCGGGGAGATTAGTCGCCCGTGAACAGGGAGTTTTGTCGCGGGCGACTAATCTCCCCCGTGTGCCAGAGCCCTAAATGTTTACTCTCCTGCAGATCCCAGCGCCACAGGGGCCAGGTCTGTAACTACCTTTTATTATAAAATTCACTTTTTTTCCTTACAGTCCAGAACTGATGACAAAGTTTCCCGTTTCAAGAAAGCAATTGCTTATTACAGAGCAACGAACAAGCCCCTGTCGTGCCCACCCGCTCATTACTTAGGTCAGTGAATTCTTATTCTGCAGCTTAAAGGGCAAGTTACCCCCTTGTCCAACACGAGAGCGTGTGTGTGTGTTTGCCTATAGTGTAAAGGAGAAATCTTGGGCTAAACAGGGAAATAGAAGCTGCTTCATGTTTGGCCCTTGGTTCCCAGTGCACAGATAATAGTCCTACATAATAGACTGCTTGTCTGAATTCCAAAACAGTCACAACAAAGGGGAAGGGAGGGGTTTGTTTTAAAGGGGCCCTGTCACCCACAAATACTAATCTGTATAATAAAAGTCCTTTAAAAATAAAACCTGAAACTCAAAATTTTTTTTTTTTTTATTAAATTAACCCATACTCGTTATAAATGAATTTAAAAACCTGAGCTATCAATCATATATTGCCTGCCCCTGCCACATAGAGGCGGGGCAGGCAATATATGATTGACAGCTCAGATTTTAATTACAATTACTTTAACTTTCCATTCAGCACTTCCTAGATATCACATAGATGGAAAATGCATAAGATTTTGGGGTGAAACAAAGCTCCGCCTTAATAACAGTGTAAACAAAATGGCGCCGGCCTGCTGGCTGTGATTGTAAATCCCAAGGCTGAAGGGAAAAAAAAATAATTTATATAGTATAAGTTAGGTTAAGTTTACGTGCTTAATTAACATAAAAGAAGTGAGTTTGGAATTTATTTCTTAGGGTGACAGGTTCCCTTTAATGGTTATCTAATCAAACATGGAGTAGCTTTAGTCTCCCTGTTGAACTTAAGCATGAAGACACACGGAGCTACTAGTAGCAGCTACTTGTCATAGCTACTAAAACAGACAATGCTGATCATTTACTGATAACGGTCTATGTGAGTTTAGCAGAGGCAATTCTCAGTACTGTCTATGGCAGGGGATTTTCTGGCATTTAGTAGCCATGACAAGTAGCTGCTACTAAGTAGCTCCACGTGTCTTCGCCCTTAGAAATAAAAAACCACAACCACAAAAAACATAGATTTTTGGTGATTAAAATAGGCAAAGAATACGCACGCGTTTTGCACAAGGGGTATACTGCCCCTTTAAACATATCTGTGCCATTTATTGCTATATACCGTATATATAATATAAAGTCAAGCGGTGTGTCCGCACTCTAAACCAGTTTAACAGGTGGGTGCTGAAGTCAAAATATGTAAATACCTATGAACAGGACCAGCACACCATTTTACAGCAATTCTTCTATTTATTCATTCACCGTGTAAATAGAAGAATTGCCGTGAAATGGTGTGCTGGTCCTGTTTATAGGTATATATATATATATATATATATATATATATATATATATATAAATATATCCAAAAAATACAGCTCATCCCATGAATCAATCAAAACGAATTGGGTGCACGTAGGTGAGTGGCTTGTATTATATACTATACACATTACCCCAGCACTCCATTATAAAGCTTCAAGAGAAAATTAAAAACCAATTTTGCGCACACTGAAGGAAAAATGTCTGCATTTTAGTGAAAAGAGACACGTTTAGTTACACGGTTTGTACGAAGTTTGCATAAGCTGACGCGCCCCGTCAAGGGAGTGTCCTTGCGTCAGTCCTAACATAGCGAAAAAAGAGAATATATATATATATATATATATATTGAAATGAATAGGGGAATTATTGACTTAAGATATATGATTGTTGGTGCTTAGTTTGCTGCAAGTATTTTATTTATATTTATATAAATAATATATATTTTATTTATATTTATTTACTATTATTGGTTCTTTTTCCTTGGTGCAGGCAGACCAAATCCGGGTGGAATCCACAGCATGGTGCCGCCGTACCCATCCCCTCAGATGCTGAACATTCCACAGGGCTCCGTACAATCCAGACCTATGGTAAATAAGGAGCACGGTGCTAAGGCACTCAGCTGGGTGAATGGGAGCTGTTATATAAAGGAGAAGGAAAGGCTAAATCACTGGGGGGCAAATGTTAGAAACGCTTTGTTGCATACACCCCGGCTGGGGCAGTTTTCTCCCAACAGGAGCACCGGCCGGGGGGATTCAGGTAAGCGTTTACAGTTGCTGGAAGGTGTCTAACATTTTGGCCCCCGGTGTTTGTAACTTTCCTTCTCCTTTAGGGCGAAGACACACGGGACGATTAGTTGTCGCGACTTTTAGCTAAGTACCGTAAGTTGTTGCGACTAATCACGCCGACTTTTCGCCATAGAGGAACATGCACATTGCTGTCACAATTCGAGCTACCAAATTTGTCGCGACTTTTCCAAAAAGTCACGGATGTCGCTGCAACTAACTCGCCCCATGTGTCTTTGCCCTTAAAGAAATTATTTCAGCTTTGGGCGGGGGCAATAAGGAGAGACTAGACATCTAGCACACAGGGCCATGGCTCTTCCTTGCCAGGGAATGGGGATGTATGAATGGTAGAAACTCCACAAACTGCCCAATCGTGGCTCTAATACAAACCCAGGTTGTGATCTTTACAACGTTTCTGACCCTGCCGTCTCCCTCCTTCAGACAGGTGGGAAATGCGTTTCTGAACAGAACAATTACAGTAACATTCCCCATGAAGGAAAACACACTCCCCTGTATGAGCGATCGTCTCCAATCAACCCAGCACAGAGCGGCAGCCCAAACCACGTGGATTCCAACTACTTCCCTCCATCTTCAGCCTCATCCTCCTCTGAAAACGAAGACGGCAACGGAGGGTCTGCTAAGTGAGTTTGGTTGTTAAGGTGCTGAAATGGAGTTCTGGCCACTGCAGACCTGCTAGTTCATGTATTGTACTTCATCTAGTAAGTAAGGAATTAAGTTTGCCTAGGAGCAGTAACCCATAGCAACCAATAAGATGTTTGCTTTCAAACAGGTGACTGGTTAATGCTTCTAGCCGATTGGTTGCTATGGGTTACTGCTCCAGGGCAAACTTAATGCCTTTTATTACATAATCCCCCTTGTGTTGTAACCTATCCTTACAGACAGAAAGACATATCGGTGTATTAAAGGGGTGGTTCACCTTCAGGTTAACTTTTTGTAGGTTATAGAATGGCCTATTGTTAGCAACATTGCAATTGGTCTTCATATATTATTTTTTTTATCATTTTTTAATTATTTGCCTTCCTCTTCTGACTCTTTCCAGCTTTCAAAAATGGGGGTCACTGACCCCGGCAGCCAAAAACTTTTCCTCTCTGGAAATTTTTTTGTTATTGTTAATTTTTATTCCTTATCTTTTTATTCAGCCCCTCCCCTATTCATATTCTTGTCTCTCTTTTAAATCACTCCCTGGTTGCTAGGTTAAACTGGTATTTCAGCAGCCATTTGGTTGCTAGGGTCCAAACTGGAGAGCTGTTGAACACAAAGCTAAATAATTAAAAAAAACATAAATAAAAAAAGACCAGTTGCAAATTGTCTCTCTACATTATACTAAAAGTTAATTTAAAGGTGAACTACCCTTTTAATTGTATGTCTGGTATCTTTAGACCTTATTTACTGCTGTTCAGCAGGGTAAGTGTATGATGAAACAAGAGCTCCCTCTAGTGGCCAAAGTGCAAATCATCAGATTGAGAAATTCAAAACCCCCTGCTGCCAGTTAGCAATTCCCTGCCAGCCTCACCTGTTTTCTTTCTTCCCAGTTCTACACCGGCCGCCGGTCTGCAGGCAGTTTCTTATCTATCTGTTTGTCTCCTATAGTCATGTCAGTGGGAACAAGCCTACCTGGGATAAAGGGAAAAAATCAGAAAAAGCAAACAAGAAAGACTCTACTGAACAGGCAAAGGTAATATCCACAGACAGAATGTCTATTAATAATGTTTTCCTGGAATTTATATTTATGCTTTAAATCTCCATGGCTGTCACGCTCACATACACTGATATTCTGCTAAGATTATACTGGAGATAGTTGCAGCGACTTATTTCTCCATGTGTCTTCGCCCTTAAAGGGACACTGCCATGATGTTTATGGGGCACTGTTTATCTCTAAATGACCCTGTTACACAGCAAATAATTCCCTCTGCCATTTAACATTTTATTCTTGAACCAACAAATGTATTTGTAGCTGTAATATTGGTGTGTAGGCGCCATCTCAGTGCCTTGTGCCTGAGCTTTCAGCCAGCGCTACCCATTAGAACTGCTTTCAGCTAACCTATTGTTTCTCCTACTCCCATGTAACTGGAGGAGTCCCAAGCCGGACTTTGATTTCTTATTATGGAGTGCTATTCGGATACCGACTGGGAGCTGCTATCTTGATCCCTTCCCATTGTTCTGCTGATCAGCTGCTGGGGGTGAGGGGGGGGATATCACTCCAACTTGCAGCGCAGCAGTAAAGTGTGAGTGAAGTTAATCAGAGCACAGGTCACATGGCTGTGGCACCCTGGGAAATGAAGAATATGGCTAGCCCCATTAGTAATAGTAATTGTTTTTCCTTGTGTTTCCAGGCAGAAGTTCCTTCTCCTTCTGGATCGGGGAATAAGGGAACTGATAAAAAAGCCAACCAACCTGGACACATGCAGATCCCTTGTCTTCTGTCAATGCCGACCCGGAACCACATGGATATCACAACTCCACCTCTCCCCCAAGTGGCACCGGAAGTACTGAGAGTTGCAGAACATCGCCACAAAAAGGGCTTAATGTATCCTTACATATTCCACGTGCTGACTAAGGTAGGGCCCCTGTGTTACTGCCTCTGGCTTTCATAAATGGGGGGGGGGGGGTTCACCTTTTACGTTAACATAATATGTTATAGAATTACCTATTCCTCAATTGGTCTTCATTACTTATTATGTATAGTTTTTTATTTATTTGCCTTCCTCTTCTCCCTCTTCCCAGCTTTCAAATGGGGGTCGCTGACCCTGGCAGCCAGAAACGATTCCACTGTAAAGCTACAAATGTATTATTATTGTTACTTTTATTTATTTCTCTATACAGCCCCTCTACTATTCATATTCTTATGTCTTGTTTAAACCACTGCCCGGTTGCTAGGTTAAATAAGACCCTAGCAACCACATAGCTGCTAAAATAACAAGGGGACACCAAGTTAAATAACTGAAAAGAAATAAATAATGAAGACCAGTTGCAAATTGTCTGAGAATATCAATGTCTACATCATATTAAAAGCTAATTTACAGGTGAACTTCCCCTTTAATACATAGTCCTACAAGCCCAGCTCTAACCCCTCTCTATTCATGTTTTCTCTCATAGGGGGAAATGAAAATTCCAGTTACTATTGAAGATGAAATCAACAAGGACCTGCCCCCTGCCGCCATCTTGTACAGGCCAGTTCGCCAGTATGTTTATGGGGTGCTGTTCAGCCTGGCAGAAAGCAGGAAGAAAGCGGAACGACTTGCTTTCCGGAAGAACAGAATGCCGCCAGAGTGTAAGTGCCGGCGGTGCCGGGGTCTCTCCTATTGGGCTCTGCCCCTTTCTGTTGTCTATTGGCCTCCCTTGTTCTTATTCATCTTATTCTCATCTAACCTGCAGTTTATGTTCCAGACTTACCGGTCATCATTAAGGAATGGGCAGCCTACAAGGGCAAGTCCCCCCAGACCCCCGAGTTAGTGGAAGCACTGGCTTTCAGGGAATGGACCTGCCCCAACCTGAAGAAGCTGTGGCTAGGGAAAGCCGTTGAGGACAAAAACAGAAGAATGAGAGCTTTCCTGGCGTGTATGAGATCCGATACCCCCGCCATGCTCAATCCGGCTAATGTGCCCACCCATTTAATGGTGCTGTGTTGTGTCCTACGGTCAGTACTAACAGCAGCTGCCACTTATTGTAACACCCAATAACTACTAGTTGCACTAAGGCATATCATTGGTTAGGGATTTTAAAGGAGAAGGAAACCATTTTGGCACTTTACTGCCAATAGATTTGCCACATTAGTGCCACCTAGAACCCTATATTTATTCTGCAGAAAGCTTTACCTGCCTGAGTAACAGCCCTAGCAGCTCCCTCTGTTTGTTTAAGATAGCAGCTGCCATTTTAGCTTGGACTCAGTAGCTTCCTGCTGCAGCTCTGGCTGCTGGTAGCTCAGATTACACCGAGTTGGGAGCGAATTCTGATGGGAGGTGGGGAGCGTATTCTGATGGGAGGGGAAGCAGTTGAAGGGGGGTGAGAGAGAGAAGAAAACTGCACAGACTCGTGCCCATAAGCACTCACAGAATGCTGCAGTCCTCTATCAAAAGAAACACATGATTTCTTGTCGTCTTTTGTGTATAAATGATGTTCTGTGTCAGAATTCCTGCTTTTAGAAAAGAGAGAAGGAATTCTGACACAGAAGAACATGTGACACAAAGGAAGACAAGAAAGCCTGTGTTTCTTTTGATAGATGAGTGCAGAGTTTCTGTGAGTGCTTATGGCTGCATTTACATAGACCTTTCTGATAAAGCTACTGAGTATGTACCTTTCCTTCTCCTTTAAGCACATCTGTAGGTTTTTATTTGTTTTTGTTGAAAATTGTGCTCGGTATCTTTGGACGGGCAGAGTTAAACACGGCTTTGGTTGCAGGTATATGGTGCAGTGGCCCGGAATCCGGATACTGCGCAGGCAGGAGCTTGACGCCTTCCTTGCCCAGGCAATATCCCCAAAGCTCTATGAACCCGATCAGCTGCAGGAGCTAAAGGTAACGGCACGGAAATAACATTGCCTGGGAGTTAAGTTATAGGCAGGAGTTTCACGAAGGGCACGTAGTTCTGCAAGCACCTCCTGGCAATATACAGAGAAGGAATGTTCTGGGCACACAATAAGCTGTACCCCCATACTGTACTGTCTAAGGGAAACACTATGGCCCCCTACCCATATGTATAAATACAAATATACAGAGAGGGAATGTTCTGGGCACACAATAAGCTGTACCCCCATACTGTACTGTCTAAGGGAAACACTATGGCACCCCCTACCCATATGTATAAATACAAATATACAGAGAGGGAATGTTCTGGGCACACAATAAGCTGTACCCCCATACTGTACTGTCTAAGGGAAACACTATGGCACCCCCTACCCATATGTATAAATACAAATATACAGAGAAGGAATGTTCTGGGCACACAATAAGCTGTACCCCCATACTGTACTGTCTAAGGGAAACACTATGGCACCCCCTACCCATATGTATAAATACAAATATACAGAGAAGGAATGTTCTGGGCACACAATAAGCTGTACCCCCATACTGTACTGTCTAAGGGAAACACTATGGCACCCCTACCCATATGTATAAATACAAATATACAGAGAAGGAATGTTCTGGGCACACAATAAGCTCTACCCCCATACTGTACTGTCTAAGGGAAACACTATGGCACCCCCTACCCATATGTATAAATACAAATATACAGAGAAGGAATGTTCTGGGCACACAATAAGCTGTACCCCATACTGTACTGTCTAAGGGAAACACTATGGCACCCCCTACCCATATGTATAAATACAAATATACAGAGAGGGAATGTTCTGGGCACACAATAAGCTGTACCCCCATACTGTACTGTCTAAGGGAAACACTATGGCACCCCCTACCCATATGTATAATACAAATATACAGAGAAGGAATGTTCTGGGCACACAATAAGCTGTACCCCATACTGTACTGTCTAAGGGAAACACTATGGCACCCCCTACCCATATGTATAAATACAAATATACAGAGAGAAGGAATGTTCTGGGCACACAATAAGCTGTACCCCATACTGTACTGTCTAAGGGAAACAATATGGCCACTGTAGCAGCAGTTTAGAATTCCTACCTCTATCCTCCCTATTGGTGGGTTCCAGCCCAAAAACCCCGGCGCTTCTCTTGTTGCAGATTGATAACCTAGACCCCAGGGGAATTCAGCTGTCGGCTTTGTTCATGAGCGGAGTGGACATGGCGTTCCTGGCTAACGATGCCTGCGGCCAGCCAATCCCGTGGGAGCACTGCTGCCCTTGGATGTATTTTGATGGGAAGCTGCTGCAGGCCAAGCTGAATAAAGCCACCAGGGAGAAGGCTTCACTCATTGACCTCTGTGATGGTCAGGTAAGTGGCCCACCCCTCAGGTGAGTGTATTTAGGCCGTCGCTAATAGTGAGACATTAGTGTCGAAAATGCAGTTATACAATATTCTACCTCCCTGCCGCCATTTCAACGTACGATTTGTCCATCAACGAAATGCTAACAATGAAAATTTGCAAACCTGCCTGACCGATTTTCTGACCAAAGTCAGATGAAAAATTACCAGATATGGGTTCATTCAGTGCCCACTAACTGTCAGATAATTTGATGGATTTGTCGGATCGCACTGAAATTGGTCGTTAGGGAGGGAAACATTTTTACGTATAAGGCCAGCTTAACGAGCGTGACTGGGCAGGCAGGGGCAAAACCCACTCACTGGGGTTTGCAATTGGTCTTCATTTTTATAATTCTTTTAATTTTGTTCGGCAGCTCTGCAGCTAGGAGTTTCTGTGGCTATTTAGTTGCTAGGGTCCAAATTACCTTAGCAACCAGGGAGCGGTTTGAACGAGAGGCGGGTATATGAATAGGGGAGGGGCTGAATAGAAAGATAAGGAATAAAAAGTAACAGTAACAATAAAACTGGAGCCTCACAGAGCAATAGGGATTGGCTGCCGGGGTCAGTGACCCCCATTTGAAAGCTGCAAAGATGTAGAAGAAGAAGAAGGGAAATAATTAAAAAAAACAAACAATGAAGACCAATTGAAAAGTTGCTTAGAATTGGCCTTTCTATAACATAATAAAAGATACGGTGAACCACTGCTTTAAAGTAAAATCCGCTGCCCCAATGCACTGACTGACTCGTTAGCACATTAATTAATGGATCTATTTATAAGAACTTATTATATTGGGATCGGTGAGCAGCCACTTGCGCTTTCTAGCAGGGCAGTGACTGCTTATTGGGCCCCTAGCAAGATCATAGGGCCCCCAAACTTACAGAACAAGACATTTTCCATAAACATATCAGTCAAAGGCCTTCTGGGCCCCTATAGTTCCTGGGCCCCCAGTTTGTGTTTCCTCTATAGTTGCACCCAAGAGCACACACAGGGGGAGCGGTCAGGAATATTGCCACTGTGCTTCTTTGCTGTTCATGGGGGGGGGCAGATAAACAACTTGTATAGGGCCCCAGAGTGTAGCGCAGTTTGCCTGACATTTTGTATTCCTGTTACCAGCATGCACTGCTGCACTGTCGCTCATCACTGACCCCCTTTTGTCTCTCTTTGCACTTTCCTTTGCAGGTGGAACTGGCCACCAAGGTGGAGAAAATGCGTCAGAGCATCCTGGAAGGGTTGCATTTCTCACGGCAAAATCACCCCTTCCGTTTCCACCTCCACCCGCGATGCCTTTCTACCCAGCTGCTATGTACCCCCGACCCTGTGGACCAATGCCACCACCTCAGGGCAGAGGGAGAGGATTCCCTGGTAAGCGCTGGCGTATAGTTATACAGTGTGCTTTATAGGGGCTCCTCACCTTTACATTTATCATGATGTAGATAGTGATATTCTGAGATTTGCAGTTGGTCTTCATTTTTTATTTTTAATGGTTTTTCAGTTATTTAGCTTTTTGTTCGGTATGGTTTTCCAGCAATCTGGTTGCTAGGGTCTTATTTTCCTTGGCAACCAGGCAGTAGTTTGAATAAAGGACTGAAATAAGTATTATAGAGGGGCTGAATAGAAAGATAAGGAATAAAAAGTAACAATAACAATAAAACTGGAGCCTCACAGAGCAATAGGGTTTGGCTGCCGGGGTCAGTGACCCCCATTTGAAAGCTGCAAAGAGAAAGAAGGGAAATAATTCAAAAACTATGAATAATGAAGACCAATTGCAAAATTACTAGGACATTTTATCACATGGAATATATAAAATGACAGATATTGATTCCCTTTTTCTCTCCGGCCTGCGCAGGAGTCCAACCCATGCCTTCTCAGGGAGGGAAGCTGGAGATCGCTGGCACGGTTGTAGGCCAGTGGGCAGGGACCAGACGTGGGCGCGGGAGAGGACCATTTCCCCTGCAGGTGGTGTCTGTGGGCGGAGCCAATAGAGGGTAAGTACTGGGACCAGGGGCGTAACTGCAGAGGCTGCAGGGGCCCCCAGAAGTTATAAGGGGCCCCACAAGGCCCTAATTAATGGACGTTTTGGGGGCCCTAAAATGACTTTGCTGTGGGGGCACTGGCTCAGACCTTATGTAACCCATTAAAGTCA
This sequence comes from Xenopus tropicalis, assembly GCF_000004195.4. NCBI lineage: Eukaryota > Metazoa > Chordata > Amphibia > Anura > Pipidae > Xenopus > Xenopus tropicalis. Next base: position 152,300,898 of record NC_030680.2, read on the forward strand.
ATGGGACAAATTGAGGCATTAAGGAATTTCTTATGCGCAGTGTTACAGAGGGTTATAGTTTCTCTATAAATTATCATTTATTTATTGCATTGTATTTAAAGGAGAACTAAAGCCTAACTAAAGAAGTAGGGTAGAAATGTTGTACATTATGTTATGGGTTTCTGTACCGGCCCAAGGCAACCCCAGCCCTTCAGCAGGGAAGATCTGTTCCCCCAAAGATGCCCCAGTAGCCCCCATCCCCATTTACTGCACTTTCTCTGGGCTGCTGTCAGTTGCTGAGCTTTGGGACCAACTCACAATATACTGTATTTATATAATATAAATGTCACAATATACTGTATATATAGGATAAACATGTCACAATATTTAGGCTTATTAATAATTAATACAGATAATTACAACATGGCAGATTAGAAACCAGTGCAGTCAGCATCAGAATATAATAATCAGCCCTGTAGCATAGGCTTAGATGAAAGTTAAACCTCAAATTCTGCTTGATAATTAGTGAGAACCCCAACAGCTGCCCAGAGCCCACTGAGCACGTGCAGTGCCACTGACACTTTCCTAGATGGAGACCACGGTAAATACCTGAATCATTGCTGCTATAGAGATGCTGACGCTTTAGGCCGGTACAGTCAGTACAGTATATAAATATAGCATTTTTAGCCATATTCAATTTTAGTGTTCGGTTTCCCTTTAAGTGCCCTACTTGCAGGAGCTCAGGTCTATTTGGCGCACTGGGGTTCGTCCCCCAACACCGGGCCTCGCTGCACTTACCCATTATGTGACATAATTGCTTTCAGTATTCTACCTGCAGCAGACTAATCCCATTGGTTGCTATTGGTTACTGCCGTTTTGGCCGATGTTAGTAAATGAGCCCCTGTAGGCGCCATAGTGGGTGCAATTGGCTCTGAGCTAGAGGGGTATTAGGGGGCTTGGGCCCCGCCCACTTGGCTTAAACTCTTTTTCTTTGTGCCAGACGCCCAAGAGGAGTTATATCCACCCCAATTATACGGACTTTCGGAAGAGGGGCAGATACTACGGAAGAGGATTTAAGAACCAAGGGCCACCACAGGTAACCCCCGGCGTGGGCATTTCAGGGGCAAAACTCTTTCTGCATCATGTACAGTGAGATTTCAGCACCCATGTCTGTCCAGTAGCAATGTCATTGTTTGTACCCACCCCAAGTCCCACAGCGCTGCCTGCACCCAGGGCAGATGGGACATGTCGTTATTACCCTGTATTGCCATCTACAGGTAGCTCAGCTTAAAGCAGAAGGAAAGGCAATTTGGCATTTTACTGCCACATTAGAGCCCTATATTTATTCTGCAGAAAGCTTTACCTGCCTGAGTAACAGCCCTAGCAGCTCCCTCTGTTTGTTTCAGATAGCAGCTGCCATTTTAGCTTGGTCTCAGTAGCTTCCTGCTGCAGCTCTGGCTGCTGGTAGATCAGATTGGTTGATTGGGAGGGGAAGTGAATTCTGATGGGAGGAGAGAGGTAGAGAGGAGCAAACTGAGCAGACTCATGCTGGTGCCCTAAAGGATTTTCCTGAGAGCAGGAAGTCTGACACAGAAGAACATGTGTACTGAAAGAGAAGAGAAATCCGGTGTTAGAGGACTCAGTGCAGCTTATGGCTGTATTTCTGATAAGAAAAGGTAAAAACTATCAGTGGAAATTTGTTTAGCTCAGTGGAAGTGCAGGTAAATAAAGCCCACCCTCTGTTTGGGGGAAACAATACCATTTTGTGTGAAATGGCAGGGGTAATAGCAGCAAGGCAGGGGTAATAGCGGAGGAGAAGAGAGAGCGAATAGAGAGAAGAGAGAGCGAATAGAGGAGAAGAGAGAGCGAATAGAAGAGAAGAGAGAGTGTTTCTGTTCCAGATTTGGCTCATCTTTCCCATCTGTAGGCCACATCTGGGCTGGTCTATCTTTGACTCCCAGGCTATTGCCAAACTGCAGCTCCCAGCACCACCTCTGTGCCCAAAGCCGCTCCCCCCGGGGCTAATGATTTCTTTGGTCTTTTACATATATGAGTTGTGTTGTTTTTCCTCTGTTTTGCTGTAGGCCAAGCCTCCTTACGCTACTTCGGCTGAAGAAGTGGCCAAAGAGCTTAAGACACAGTCGGAAGACTCCAAATCATCAGCAGTGTCTTCAGACGGATCCCTCGCCGAGAACGGTTTGGCCAGCGAGGAGGCGCCGGCCTCTCAGATGAACGGGGGCTCGGGAGAAGCGAGGGCTTCCAGCAACTCCGAAAGTGCCTTAAGCAGTGACTCTAAGTTGTGCAATACAAACCCTCACCTAAATGCACTAAACGCAGACAGCGTGCGCCACAAGGAGCAGCCTCTAGAGGGCGCTGTCGCTAATAAAGAAGAATAAACTTATTTTTTCTAGAGGGTGAAGGATCGGTAGAGTTAAGGGTAAGGAATATCTGGGGAGAAAGAGAGCCTACAGTTACGTACATTTTTTCCTTTCCGCAAGTGAAAAATGAGGATTTTGGAAATTCGGATCCCTCTTTTCGATAAGGCGACAAACGAAAAAGAAAAAAAGTTTATTTTATTAACCAGTCGTAGTCAAAATGCTAAAGAGCCGATAAAACGAAGAGCGTTTGACTCCCGTACTGATAGAAACGCACGCGGTGCTTCAACTGGTTACGCGGAAAAACATAAGAACCGCTTGTGATTCTGTTTCTAGATGTAACACAACACACATTGGGCAGTTTCCGCACACACACACACGTATATATATATATATATATGAGTATAATTTGTAGTGTTTGGCACCATACGTACGCCATTAGATTTGATTTTCCATACGGGAGAAGCTCCGCCTTCACGATTATGGCAATGACAGAAAACGTTTTGTTCTTTTTCTTATTTTCATGGCGAGTTTCTTTTTTTTTTTTTTTTTATTGTGTTGGCGATGCCGATTGGGAGAGAACAAACGACGGAGCGACGTTATCGCGATACTGAACCAATCATAGGAATAAATAAGCCCCTCCGGCCTTTGTTTCCTTCCAATCGCTCGCCCCGTGAGTAGCGCCGACTGTGCGTCCGTGATCGATGGAACGTTGTGCGGTTTTTCTGCCGTTAGACCGTTGGTACAACTCGAGCTGAACTCATGCATGGATCATAATTTTTAAGGTGTGTAGTTACTATTATGCATGTTCCTGTCCTTACTCCGCCCTCCCAGTAATGTGCCCCATCGGCGGCGACAAAAAAAAACTATAAAACCGAAAAAAAAACCACAAAAAAGAGAAATAATCGGTTCTAGTCCTATGAAAGGTGTTTAACTCTGTTTAGTCATTGGTCCTGCTCGGACCTAACGAATCTTGTGATTATTGACCTCTGTTGCATTTATTCTTCAACTAAAAAAACAACAAAAAGACAAAAAAACCAAGTACTAATGATCCGTTTAACCCTCCGCGTTCCCTGGTGTATTCATTGCTGTATTGTTCTCTGTTGCTGGTTATATTCGCAAAATATGAAATTCTCCGTAAAAACATGGTAAAAATAATCATAAAAAAGTGCTTTTTGATCTTTTTAACCCCCCCCGACCCAGGAGGGTTTTAGTTTCCCTGTCGCGAGGGAAGCCCCGCCCCCTGCGTCACTTTCAATGTTTCTGTTTAGTGTCCCCCCCCCCCCCAATTTTTAAATGTGTTTCTGGAATTCAGATCATTTCTTTCCGTTTGGTTTCTCCTCTAATCCCCCTAATGCTCTTCATCCCACATTAGTGATCAGAAATGAGGTGTAATTCCCCCATTCCTTGCCCCCCCCCCCCCCGCGCAAGAGCTACGTAGGTTTTATTAATGTAAGTTGGAGGGCGCTGAGCCCCATCTCATGGAATGCGCAAGAATGAACTGCTGTTGGTTCTGGTTGGTTGTAAGATGGACCGTGACGAGATTGGATTGAAGGCAATTGAATGCAACTTACAATGCTTAATAAAAATCTTTATTCTTTTAGTATAAAACTGCCTCGCGCTTCTTCTTTGGGGCTAGAAATACGGTTTTTGCGGGGGGAGCAGAAGACGAGTTTTTTTTTTTGTAAAAACTTGAACCGGAATTAAAAATAACTCGACGTAAGTCGAATTTGAGTTTCTTAAAGGAACAGTAACGCCAAAAGTGAAAGTGTATTAAAGTATTTAAAATATAATGTACTGTTGCCCTGCACTGGTACAGCTGGGGTGTTTGCTGGAGCGTTTCCATGGCAATGCTTTTTTTTGCACTTAAAGGAACAGTAACACCAAAAAATTAAAGTGTATAAAAATAATTATGATATTATGTACTGTTGCCCTGTGCTGGTACAGCTGGGGTGTTTGCTACAGAAACCTACTATAGTTTATATAAATACCCGCTGTGTAGCCCCGGGGGCAGCCGTTCCTGCACCGGTACAGCTGGGGTGTTTGCTACAGAAACCCTACTATAGTTTATATAAATACCCGCTGTGTAGCCCCGGGGGCAGCCATTCCTGCACTGGTACAGCTGGGGTGTTTGCTACAGAAACCCTACTATAGTTTATATAAATACCCCGCTGTGTAGCCCCGGGGGCAGCCATTCCTGCACTGGTACAGCTGGGGTGTTTGCTACAGAAACCCTACTATAGTTTATATAAATACCCCGCTGTGTAGCCCGGGGGCAGCCGTTCCTGCACTGGTACAGCTGGGGTGTTTGCTACAGAAACCTACTATAGTTTATATAAATACCCCGCTGTGTAGCCCCGGGGGCAGCCATTCCTGCACTGGTACAGCTGGGGTGTTTGCTACAGAAACCCTACTATAGTTTATATAAATACCCCGCTGTGTAGCCCGGGGGCAGCCATTCCTGCACTGGTACAGCTGGGGTGTTTGCTACAGAAACCCTACTATAGTTTATATAAATACCCCGCTGTGTAGCCCCGGGGCAGCCATTCCTGCACTGGTACAGCTGGGGTGTTTGCTACAGAAACCCTACTATAGTTTATATAAATACCCCGCTGTGTAGCCCCGGGGGCAGCCATTCCTGCACTGGTACAGCTGGGGTGTTTGCTACAGAAACCCTACTATAGTTTATATAAATACCCCGCTGTGTAGCCCCGGGGGCAGCCATTCCTGCACCGGTACAGCTGGGGTGTTTGCTACAGAAACCCTACTATAGTTTATATAAATACCCCGCTGTGTAGCCCCGGGGGCAGCCATTCCTGCACCGGTACAGCTGGGGTGTTTGCTACAGAAACCCTACTATAGTTCATATAAATACCCCGCTGTGTAGCCCCGGGGGCAGCCATTCCTGCACTGGTACAGCTGGGGTGTTTGCTACAGAAACCCTACTATAGTTTATATAAATACCCCGCTGTGTAGCCCGGGGGCAGCCATTCCTGCACTGGTACAGCTGGGGTGTTTGCTACAGAAACCCTACTATAGTTTATATAAATACCCCGCTGTGTAGCCCCGGGGGCAGCCGTTCCTGCACCGGTACAGCTGGGGTGTTTGCTACAGAAACCCTACTATAGTTTATATAAATACCCCGCTGTGTAGCCCCGGGGGCAGACATTCCTGCACCGGTACAGCTGGGGTGTTTGCTACAGAAACCCTATTATAGTTTATATAAATACCCCGCTGTGTAGCCCCGGGGGCAGCCGTTCCTGCACCGGTACAGCTGGGGTGTTTGCTACAGAAACCCTACTATAGTTTATATAAATACCCCGCTGTGTAGCCCCGGGGCAGCCGTTCCTGCACCGGTACAGCTGGGGTGTTTGCTACAGAAACCCTACTATAGTTTATATAAATACCCCGCTGTGTAGCCCCGGGGCAGCCATTCCTGCACTGGTACAGCTGTGGTGTTTGCTACAGAAACCCTACTATAGTTTATATAAATACCCCGCTGTGTAGCCCCGGGGGCAGCCGTTCCTGCACCGGTACAGCTGGGGTGTTTGCTACAGAAACCCTACTATAGTTTATATAAATACCCCGCTGTGTAGCCCCGGGGGCAGCCATTCCTGCACTGGTACAGCTGGGGTGTTTGCTACAGAAACCCTACTATAGTTTATATAAATACCCCGCTGTGTAGCCCCGGGGGCAGCCATTCCTGCACCGGTACAGCTGGGGTGTTTGCTACAGAAACCCTACTATAGTTTATATAAATACCCCGCTGTGTAGCCCCGGGGGCAGCCATTCCTGCACTGGTACAGCTGGGGTGTTTGCTACAGAAACCCTACTATAGTTTATATAAATACCCCGCTGTGTAGCCCCGGGGGCAGCCGTTCCTGCACCGGTACAGCTGGGGTGTTTGCTACAGAAACCCTACTATAGTTTATATAAATACCCCGCTGTGTAGCCCCGGGGCAGCCATTCCTGCACTGGTACAGCTGGGGTGTTTGCTACAGAAACCCTACTATAGTTTATATAAATACCCCGCTGTGTAGCCCCGGGGGCAGCCATTCCTGCACTGGTACAGCTGGGGTGTTTGCTACAGAAACCCTACTATAGTTTATATAAATACCCCGCTGTGTAGCCCCGGGGGCAGCCGTTCCTGCACTGGTACAGCTGGGGTGTTTGCTACAGAAACCCTACTATAGTTTATATAAATACCCCGCTGTGTGTAGCCCCGGGGGCAGCCATTCCTGCACCGGTACAGCTGGGGTGTTTGCTACAGAAACCCTACTATAGTTTATATAAATACCCCGCTGTGTAGCCCCGGGGGCAGCCATTCCTGCACTGGTACAGCTGGGGTGTTTGCTACAGAAACCCTACTATAGTTTATATAAATACCCCGCTGTGTAGCCCCGGGGGCAGCCATTCCTGCACTGGTACAGCTGGGGTGTTTGCTACAGAAACCCTACTATAGTTTATATAAATACCCCGCTGTGTAGCCCCGGGGGCAGCCATTCCTGCACTGGTACAGCTGGGGTGTTTGCTACAGAAACCCTACTATAGTTTATATAAATACCCCCGCTGTGTAGCCCCGGGGGCAGCCATTCCTGCACTGGTACAGCTGGGGTGTTTGCTACAGAAACCCTACTATAGTTTATATAAATACCCCGCTGTGTAGCCCCGGGGGCAGCCATTCCTGCACTGGTACAGCTGGGGTGTTTGCTACAGAAACCCTACTATAGTTTATATAAATACCCCGCTGTGTAGCCCCGGGGGCAGCCATTCCTGCACTGGTACAGCTGGGGTGTTTGCTACAGAAACCCTACTATAGTTTATATAAATACCCCGCTGTGTAGCCCCGGGGGCAGCCATTCCTGCACTGGTACAGCTGGGGTGTTTGCTACAGAAACCCTACTATAGTTTATATAAATACCCCGCTGTGTAGCCCCGGGGGCAGCCATTCCTGCACTGGTACAGCTGGGGTGTTTGCTACAGAAACCCTACTATAGTTTATATAAATACCCCGCTGTGTAGCCCCGGGGGCAGCCATTCCTGCACTGGTACAGCTGGGGTGTTTGCTACAGAAACCCTACTATAGTTTATATAAATACCCCGCTGTGTAGCCCCGGGGGCAGCCATTCCTGCACTGGTACAGCTGGGGTGTTTGCTACAGAAACCCTACTATAGTTTATATAAATACCCCGCTGTGTAGCCCCGGGGGCAGCCATTCCTGCACTGGTACAGCTGGGGTGTTTGCTACAGAAACCCTACTATAGTTTATATAAATACCCCGCTGTGTAGCCCCGGGGGCAGCCATTCCTGCACTGGTACAGCTGGGGTGTTTGCTACAGAAACCCTACTATAGTTTATATAAATACCCCGCTGTGTAGCCCCGGGGGCAGCCATTCCTGCACTGGTACAGCTGGGGTGTTTGCTACAGAAACCCTACTATAGTTTATATAAATACCCCGCTGTGTAGCCCCGGGGGCAGCCATTCCTGCACTGGTACAGCTGGGGTGTTTGCTACAGAAACCCTACTATAGTTTATATAAATACCCCGCTGTGTAGCCCCGGGGGCAGCCATTCCTGCACTGGTACAGCTGGGGTGTTTGCTACAGAAACCCTACTATAGTTTATATAAATACCCCGCTGTGTAGCCCCGGGGGCAGCCATTCCTGCACTGGTACAGCTGGGGTGTTTGCTACAGAAACCCTACTATAGTTTATATAAATACCCCGCTGTGTAGCCCCGGGGGCAGCCATTCCTGCACTGGTACAGCTGGGGTGTTTGCTACAGAAACCCTACTATAGTTTATATAAATACCCCGCTGTGTAGCCCCGGGGGCAGCCATTCCTGCACTGGTACAGCTGGGGTGTTTGCTACAGAAACCCTACTATAGTTTATATAAATACCCCGCTGTGTAGCCCGGGGGCAGCCATTCCTGCACTGGTACAGCTGGGGTGTTTGCTACAGAAACCCTACTATAGTTTATATAAATACCCCGCTGTGTAGCCCCGGGGGCAGCCATTCCTGCACTGGTACAGCTGGGGTGTTTGCTACAGAAACCCTACTATAGTTTATATAAATACCCCGCTGTGTAGCCCCGGGGGCAGCCATTCCTGCACTGGTACAGCTGGGGTGTTTGCTACAGAAACCCTACTATAGTTTATATAAATACCCCGCTGTGTAGCCCCGGGGGCAGCCATTCCTGCACTGGTACAGCTGGGGTGTTTGCTACAGAAACCCTACTATAGTTTATATAAATACCCCGCTGTGTAGCCCCGGGGGCAGCCATTCCTGCACTGGTACAGCTGGGGTGTTTGCTACAGAAACCCTACTATAGTTTATATAAATACCCCGCTGTGTAGCCCCGGGGGCAGCCATTCCTGCACTGGTACAGCTGGGGTGTTTGCTACAGAAACCCTACTATAGTTTATATAAATACCCCGCTGTGTAGCCCCGGGGGCAGCCATTCCTGCACTGGTACAGCTGGGGTGTTTGCTACAGAAACCCTACTATAGTTTATATAAATACCCCGCTGTGTAGCCCCGGGGCAGCCATTCCTGCACTGGTACAGCTGGGGTGTTTGCTACAGAAACCCTACTATAGTTTATATAAATACCCCGCTGTGTAGCCCCGGGGGCAGCCATTCCTGCACTGGTACAGCTGGGGTGTTTGCTACAGAAACCCTACTATAGTTTATATAAATACCCCGCTGTGTAGCCCCGGGGGCAGCCATTCCTGCACTGGTACAGCTGGGGTGTTTGCTACAGAAACCCTACTATAGTTTATATAAATACCCCGCTGTGTAGCCCCGGGGGCAGCCATTCCTGCACTGGTACAGCTGGGGTGTTTGCTACAGAAACCCTACTATAGTTTATATAAATACCCCGCTGTGTAGCCCCGGGGGCAGCCATTCCTGCACTGGTACAGCTGGGGTGTTTGCTACAGAAACCCTACTATAGTTTATATAAATACCCCGCTGTGTAGCCCCGGGGGCAGCCATTCCTGCACTGGTACAGCTGGGGTGTTTGCTACAGAAACCCTACTATAGTTTATATAAATACCCCGCTGTGTAGCCCCGGGGGCAGCCATTCCTGCACTGGTACAGCTGGGGTGTTTGCTACAGAAACCCTACTATAGTTTATATAAATACCCCGCTGTGTAGCCCCGGGGGCAGCCATTCCTGCACTGGTACAGCTGGGGTGTTTGCTACAGAAACCCTACTATAGTTTATATAAATACCCCGCTGTGTAGCCCCGGGGGCAGCCATTCCTGCACTGGTACAGCTGGGGTGTTTGCTACAGAAACCCTACTATAGTTTATATAAATACCCCGCTGTGTAGCCCCGGGGCAGCCATTCCTGCACTGGTACAGCTGGGGTGTTTGCTACAGAAACCCTACTATAGTTTATATAAATACCCCGCTGTGTAGCCCCGGGGGCAGCCATTCCTGCACTGGTACAGCTGGGGTGTTTGCTACAGAAACCCTACTATAGTTTATATAAATACCCGCTGTGTAGCCCCGGGGGCAGCCATTCCTGCACTGGTACAGCTGGGGTGTTTGCTACAGAAACCCTACTATAGTTTATATAAATACCCCGCTGTGTAGCCCCGGGGGCAGCCATTCCTGCACTGGTACAGCTGGGGTGTTTGCTACAGAAACCCTACTATAGTTTATATAAATACCCGCTGTGTAGCCCCGGGGGCAGCCATTCCTGCACTGGTACAGCTGGGGTGTTTGCTACAGAAACCCTACTATAGTTTATATAAATACCCCGCTGTGTAGCCCCGGGGGCAGCCATTCCTGCACTGGTACAGCTGGGGTGTTTGCTACAGAAACCCTACTATAGTTTATATAAATACCCGCTGTGTAGCCCCGGGGGCAGCCATTCCTGCACTGGTACAGCTGGGGTGTTTGCTACAGAAACCCTACTATAGTTTATATAAATACCCCGCTGTGTAGCCCCGGGGGCAGCCATTCCTGCACTGGTACAGCTGGGGTGTTTGCTACAGAAACCCTACTATAGTTTATATAAATACCCCCGCTGTGTAGCCCCGGGGGCAGCCATTCCTGCACTGGTACAGCTGGGGTGTTTGCTACAGAAACCCTACTATAGTTTATATAAATACCCCGCTGTGTAGCCCCGGGGGCAGCCATTCCTGCACTGGTACAGCTGGGGTGTTTGCTACAGAAACCCTACTATAGTTTATATAAATACCCCGCTGTGTAGCCCCGGGGGCAGCCATTCCTGCACTGGTACAGCTGGGGTGTTTGCTACAGAAACCCTACTATAGTTTATATAAATACCCCGCTGTGTAGCCCCGGGGGCAGCCATTCCTGCACTGGTACAGCTGGGGTGTTTGCTACAGAAACCCTACTATAGTTTATATAAATACCCCGCTGTGTAGCCCCGGGGGCAGCCATTCCTGCACTGGTACAGCTGGGGTGTTTGCTACAGAAACCCTACTATAGTTTATATAAATACCCCGCTGTGTAGCCCCGGGGGCAGCCATTCCTGCACTGGTACAGCTGGGGTGTTTGCTACAGAAACCCTACTATAGTTTATATAAATACCCCGCTGTGTAGCCCCGGGGGCAGCCATTCCTGCACTGGTACAGCTGGGGTGTTTGCTACAGAAACCCTACTATAGTTTATATAAATACCCCGCTGTGTAGCCCCGGGGGCAGCCATTCCTGCACTGGTACAGCTGGGGTGTTTGCTACAGAAACCCTACTATAGTTTATATAAATACCCCGCTGTGTAGCCCGGGGGCAGCCATTCCTGCACTGGTACAGCTGGGGTGTTTGCTACAGAAACCCTACTATAGTTTATATAAATACCCCGCTGTGTAGCCCCGGGGGCAGCCATTCCTGCACTGGTACAGCTGGGGTGTTTGCTACAGAAACCCTACTATAGTTTATATAAATACCCGCTGTGTAGCCCCGGGGGCAGCCATTCCTGCACTGGTACAGCTGGGGTGTTTGCTACAGAAACCCTACTATAGTTTATATAAATACCCCGCTGTGTAGCCCCGGGGGCAGCCATTCCTGCACTGGTACAGCTGGGGTGTTTGCTACAGAAACCCTACTATAGTTTATATAAATACCCCGCTGTGTAGCCCCGGGGGCAGCCATTCCTGCACTGGTACAGCTGGGGTGTTTGCTACAGAAACCCTACTATAGTTTATATAAATACCCCGCTGTGTAGCCCCGGGGCAGCCATTCCTGCACTGGTACAGCTGGGGTGTTTGCTACAGAAACCCTACTATAGTTTATATAAATACCCCGCTGTGTAGCCCCGGGGGCAGCCATTCCTGCACTGGTACAGCTGGGGTGTTTGCTACAGAAACCCTACTATAGTTTATATAAATACCCCGCTGTGTAGCCCCGGGGGCAGCCATTCCTGCACTGGTACAGCTGGGGTGTTTGCTACAGAAACCCTACTATAGTTTATATAAATACCCCGCTGTGTAGCCCCGGGGGCAGCCATTCCTGCACTGGTACAGCTGGGGTGTTTGCTACAGAAACCCTACTATAGTTTATATAAATACCCCGCTGTGTAGCCCCGGGGGCAGCCATTCCTGCACTGGTACAGCTGGGGTGTTTGCTACAGAAACCCTACTATAGTTTATATAAATACCCGCTGTGTAGCCCCGGGGGCAGCCATTCCTGCACTGGTACAGCTGGGGTGTTTGCTACAGAAACCCTACTATAGTTTATATAAATACCCCGCTGTGTAGCCCCGGGGGCAGCCATTCCTGCACTGGTACAGCTGGGGTGTTTGCTACAGAAACCCTACTATAGTTTATATAAATACCCCGCTGTGTAGCCCCGGGGGCAGCCATTCCTGCACTGGTACAGCTGGGGTGTTTGCTACAGAAACCCTACTATAGTTTATATAAATACCCCGCTGTGTAGCCCCGGGGGCAGCCATTCCTGCACTGGTACAGCTGGGGTGTTTGCTACAGAAACCCTACTATAGTTTATATAAATACCCCGCTGTGTAGCCCCGGGGGCAGCCATTCCTGCACTGGTACAGCTGGGGTGTTTGCTACAGAAACCCTACTATAGTTTATATAAATACCCCGCTGTGTAGCCCCGGGGGCAGCCATTCCTGCACTGGTACAGCTGGGGTGTTTGCTACAGAAACCCTACTATAGTTTATATAAATACCCCGCTGTGTAGCCCCGGGGGCAGCCATTCCTGCACTGGTACAGCTGGGGTGTTTGCTACAGAAACCCTACTATAGTTTATATAAATACCCCGCTGTGTAGCCCCGGGGGCAGCCATTCCTGCACTGGTACAGCTGGGGTGTTTGCTACAGAAACCCTACTATAGTTTATATAAATACCCCGCTGTGTAGCCCCGGGGGCAGCCATTCCTGCACTGGTACAGCTGGGGTGTTTGCTACAGAAACCCTACTATAGTTTATATAAATACCCGCTGTGTAGCCCCGGGGGCAGCCATTCCTGCACTGGTACAGCTGGGGTGTTTGCTACAGAAACCCTACTATAGTTTATATAAATACCCCGCTGTGTAGCCCCGGGGGCAGCCATTCCTGCACTGGTACAGCTGGGGTGTTTGCTACAGAAACCCTACTATAGTTTATATAAATACCCCGCTGTGTAGCCCCGGGGGCAGCCATTCCTGCACTGGTACAGCTGGGGTGTTTGCTACAGAAACCCTACTATAGTTTATATAAATACCCCGCTGTGTAGCCCGGGGGCAGCCATTCCTGCACTGGTACAGCTGGGGTGTTTGCTACAGAAACCCTACTATAGTTTATATAAATACCCGCTGTGTAGCCCCGGGGGCAGCCATTCCTGCACTGGTACAGCTGGGGTGTTTGCTACAGAAACCCTACTATAGTTTATATAAATACCCCGCTGTGTAGCCCCGGGGGCAGCCATTCCTGCACTGGTACAGCTGGGGTGTTTGCTACAGAAACCCTACTATAGTTTATATAAATACCCCGCTGTGTAGCCCCGGGGGCAGCCATTCCTGCACTGGTACAGCTGGGGTGTTTGCTACAGAAACCCTACTATAGTTTATATAAATACCCCGCTGTGTAGCCCGGGGGCAGCCATTCCTGCACTGGTACAGCTGGGGTGTTTGCTACAGAAACCCTACTATAGTTTATATAAATACCCCGCTGTGTAGCCCCGGGGGCAGCCATTCCTGCACTGGTACAGCTGGGGTGTTTGCTACAGAAACCCTACTATAGTTTATATAAATACCCCGCTGTGTAGCCCCGGGGCAGCCATTCCTGCACTGGTACAGCTGGGGTGTTTGCTACAGAAACCCTACTATAGTTTATATAAATACCCCGCTGTGTAGCCCCGGGGCAGCCATTCCTGCACTGGTACAGCTGGGGTGTTTGCTACAGAAACCCTACTATAGTTTATATAAATACCCCGCTGTGTAGCCCCGGGGGCAGCCATTCCTGCACTGGTACAGCTGGGGTGTTTGCTACAGAAACCCTACTATAGTTTATATAAATACCCCGCTGTGTAGCCCCGGGGGCAGCCATTCCTGCACTGGTACAGCTGGGGTGTTTGCTACAGAAACCCTACTATAGTTTATATAAATACCCCGCTGTGTAGCCCCGGGGGCAGCCATTCCTGCACTGGTACAGCTGGGGTGTTTGCTACAGAAACCCTACTATAGTTTATATAAATACCCGCTGTGTAGCCCCGGGGGCAGCCATTCCTGCACTGGTACAGCTGGGGTGTTTGCTACAGAAACCCTACTATAGTTTATATAAATACCCCGCTGTGTAGCCCCGGGGGCAGCCATTCCTGCACTGGTACAGCTGGGGTGTTTGCTACAGAAACCCTACTATAGTTTATATAAATACCCCGCTGTGTAGCCCCGGGGGCAGCCATTCCTGCACTGGTACAGCTGGGGTGTTTGCTACAGAAACCCTACTATAGTTTATATAAATACCCCGCTGTGTAGCCCCGGGGGCAGCCATTCCTGCACTGGTACAGCTGGGGTGTTTGCTACAGAAACCCTACTATAGTTTATATAAATACCCCGCTGTGTAGCCCCGGGGGCAGCCATTCCTGCACTGGTACAGCTGGGGTGTTTGCTACAGAAACCCTACTATAGTTTATATAAATACCCCGCTGTGTAGCCCCGGGGGCAGCCATTCCTGCACTGGTACAGCTGGGGTGTTTGCTACAGAAACCCTACTATAGTTTATATAAATACCCCGCTGTGTAGCCCCGGGGGCAGCCATTCCTGCACTGGTACAGCTGGGGTGTTTGCTACAGAAACCCTACTATAGTTTATATAAATACCCCGCTGTGTAGCCCCGGGGGCAGCCATTCCTGCACTGGTACAGCTGGGGTGTTTGCTACAGAAACCCTACTATAGTTTATATAAATACCCCGCTGTGTAGCCCCGGGGGCAGCCATTCCTGCACTGGTACAGCTGGGGTGTTTGCTACAGAAACCCTACTATAGTTTATATAATACCCCGCTGTGTAGCCCCGGGGGCAGCCGTTCCTGCACTGGTACAGCTGGGGTGTTTGCTACAGAAACCTACTATAGTTTATATAAATACCCCGCTGTGTAGCCCCGGGGGCAGCCATTCCTGCACTGGTACAGCTGGGGTGTTTGCTACAGAAACCCTACTATAGTTTATATAAATACCCCGCTGTGTAGCCCCGGGGGCAGCCATTCCTGCACTGGTACAGCTGGGGTGTTTGCTACAGAAACCCTACTATAGTTTATATAAATACCCCTGTGTAGCCCCGGGGGCAGCCATTCCTGCACTGGTACAGCTGGGGTGTTTGCTACAGAAACCCTACTATAGTTTATATAAATACCCCGCTGTGTAGCCCCGGGGGCAGCCATTCCTGCACTGGTACAGCTGGGGTGTTTGCTACAGAAACCCTACTATAGTTTATATAAATACCCCTGCTGTGTAGCCCCGGGGGCAGCCATTCCTGCACTGGTACAGCTGGGGTGTTTGCTACAGAAACCCTACTATAGTTTATATAAATACCCCGCTGTGTAGCCCCGGGGGCAGCCATTCCTGCACTGGTACAGCTGGGGTGTTTGCTACAGAAACCCTACTATAGTTTATATAAATACCCCGCTGTGTAGCCCCGGGGGCAGCCATTCCTGCACTGGTACAGCTGGGGTGTTTGCTACAGAAACCCTACTATAGTTTATATAAATACCCCGCTGTGTAGCCCCGGGGGCAGCCATTCCTGCACTGGTACAGCTGGGGTGTTTGCTACAGAAACCCTACTATAGTTTATATATAATACCCCGCTGTGTAGCCCCGGGGGCAGCCATTCCTGCACTGGTACAGCTGGGGTGTTTGCTACAGAAACCCTACTATAGTTTATATAAATACCCGCTGTGTAGCCCGGGGGCAGCCATTCCTGCACTGGTACAGCTGGGGTGTTTGCTACAGAAACCCTACTATAGTTTATATAAATACCCCGCTGTGTAGCCCCGGGGGCAGCCATTCCTGCACTGGTACAGCTGGGGTGTTTGCTACAGAAACCCTACTATAGTTTATATAAATACCCCGCTGTGTAGCCCCGGGGGCAGCCATTCCTGCACTGGTACAGCTGGGGTGTTTGCTACAGAAACCCTACTATAGTTTATATAAATACCCCGCTGTGTAGCCCCGGGGGCAGCCATTCCTGCACTGGTACAGCTGGGGTGTTTGCTACAGAAACCCTACTATAGTTTATATAAATACCCCGCTGTGTAGCCCCGGGGCAGCCATTCCTGCACTGGTACAGCTGGGGTGTTTGCTACAGAAACCCTACTATAGTTTATATAAATACCCCGCTGTGTAGCCCCGGGGGCAGCCATTCCTGCACTGGTACAGCTGGGGTGTTTGCTACAGAAACCCTACTATAGTTTATATAAATACCCCGCTGTGTAGCCCGGGGGCAGCCATTCCTGCACTGGTACAGCTGGGGTGTTTGCTACAGAAACCCTACTATAGTTTATATAAATACCCCGCTGTGTAGCCCCGGGGGCAGCCATTCCTGCACTGGTACAGCTGGGGTGTTTGCTACAGAAACCCTACTATAGTTTATATAAATACCCCGCTGTGTAGCCCCGGGGGCAGCCATTCCTGCACTGGTACAGCTGGGGTGTTTGCTACAGAAACCCTACTATAGTTTATATAAATACCCGCGCTGTGTAGCCCCGGGGGCAGCCGTTCCTGCACTGGTACAGCTGGGGTGTTTGCTACAGAAACCCTACTATAGTTTATATAAATACCCCGCCGCTGTGTAGCCCCGGGGGCAGCCATTCCTGCACTGGTACAGCTGGGGTGTTTGCTACAGAAACCCTACTATAGTTTATATAAATACCCCGCTGTGTAGCCCCGGGGGCAGCCATTCCTGCACTGGTACAGCTGGGGTGTTTGCTACAGAAACCCTACTATAGTTTATATATAATACCCCGCTGTGTAGCCCCGGGGGCAGCCATTCCTGCACTGGTACAGCTGGGGTGTTTGCTACAGAAACCCTACTATAGTTTATATAAATACCCCGCTGTGTAGCCCGGGGGCAGCCATTCCTGCACTGGTACAGCTGGGGTGTTTGCTACAGAAACCCTACTATAGTTTATATAAATACCCCGCTGTGTAGCCCCGGGGGCAGCCATTCCTGCACTGGTACAGCTGGGTGTTTGCTACAGAAACCCTACTATAGTTTATATAAATACCCCGCTGTGTAGCCCCGGGGGCAGCCATTCCTGCACTGGTACAGCTGGGGTGTTTGCTACAGAAACCCTACTATATAGTTTATATAAATACCCCGCTGTGTAGCCCCGGGGGCAGCCATTCCTGCACTGGTACAGCTGGGGTGTTTGCTACAGAAACCCTACTATAGTTTATATAAATACCCGCTGTGTAGCCCGGGGGCAGCCATTCCTGCACTGGTACAGCTGGGGTGTTTGCTACAGAAACCCTACTATAGTTTATATAAATACCCCGCTGTGTAGCCCCGGGGGCAGCCATTCCTGCACTGGTACAGCTGGGGTGTTTGCTACAGAAACCCTACTATAGTTTATATAAATACCCCGCTGTGTAGCCCCGGGGGCAGCCATTCCTGCACTGGTACAGCTGGGGTGTTTGCTACAGAAACCCTACTATAGTTTATATAAATACCCCGCTGTGTAGCCCCGGGGGCAGCCATTCCTGCACTGGTACAGCTGGGGTGTTTGCTACAGAAACCCTACTATAGTTTATATAAATACCCCCGCTGTGTAGCCCCGGGGGCAGCCATTCCTGCACTGGTACAGCTGGGGTGTTTGCTACAGAAACCCTACTATAGTTTTATATAAATACCCGCTGTGTAGCCCCGGGGGCAGCCATTCCTGCACTGGTACAGCTGGGGTGTTTGCTACAGAAACCCTACTATAGTTTATATAAATACCCCGCTGTGTAGCCCCGGGGGCAGCCATTCCTGCACTGGTACAGCTGGGGTGTTTGCTACAGAAACCCTACTATAGTTTATATAAATACCCCGCTGTGTAGCCCCGGGGGCAGCCATTCCTGCACTGGTACAGCTGGGGTGTTTGCTACAGAAACCCTACTATAGTTTATATAAATACCCCGCTGTGTAGCCCCGGGGGCAGCCATTCCTGCACTGGTACAGCTGGGGTGTTTGCTACAGAAACCCTACTATAGTTTATATAAATACCCCGCTGTGTAGCCCCGGGGCAGCCATTCCTGCACTGGTACAGCTGGGGTGTTTGCTACAGAAACCCTACTATAGTTTATATAAATACCCCGCTGTGTAGCCCCGGGGGCAGCCATTCCTGCACTGGTACAGCTGGGGTGTTTGCTACAGAAACCCTACTATAGTTTATATAAATACCCCGCTGTGTAGCCCCGGGGGCAGCCATTCCTGCACTGGTACAGCTGGGGTGTTTGCTACAGAAACCCTACTATAGTTTATATAAATACCCCGCTGTGTAGCCCGGGGGCAGCCATTCCTGCACTGGTACAGCTGGGGTGTTTGCTACAGAAACCCTACTATAGTTTATATAAATACCCCGCGCTGTGTAGCCCCGGGGGCAGCCATTCCTGCACTGGTACAGCTGGGGTGTTTGCTACAGAAACCCTACTATAGTTTATATAAATACCCCGCTGTGTAGCCCCGGGGGCAGCCATTCCTGCACTGGTACAGCTGGGGTGTTTGCTACAGAAACCCTACTATAGTATATACCCGCTGTGTAGCCCGGGGGCAGCCATTCCTGCACTGGTACAGCTGGGGTGTTTGCTACAGAAACCCTACTATAGTTTATATAAATACCCCGCTGTGTAGCCCCGGGGGCAGCCATTCCTCCTGCACTGGTACAGCTGGGGTGTTTGCTACAGAAACCCTACTATAGTTTATATAAATACCCCGCTGTGTAGCCCCGGGGGCAGCCATTCCTGCACTGGTACAGCTGGGGTGTTTGCTACAGAAACCCTACTATAGTTTATATAAATACCCCGCTGTGTAGCCCCGGGGCAGCCATTCCTGCACTGGTACAGCTGGGGTGTTTGCTACAGAAACCCTACTATAGTTTATATAAATACCCCGCTGTGTAGCCCCGGGGGCAGCCATTCCTGCACTGGTACAGCTGGGGTGTTTGCTACAGAAACCTACTATAGTTTATATAAATACCCCTGTGTAGCCCCGGGGGCAGCCATTCCTGCACTGGTACAGCTGGGGTGTTTGCTACAGAAACCCTACTATAGTTTATATAAATACCCCGCTGTGTAGCCCCGGGGGCAGCCATTCCTGCACTGGTACAGCTGGGGTGTTTGCTACAGAAACCCTACTATAGTTTATATAAATACCCCGCTGTGTAGCCCCGGGGGCAGCCATTCCTGCACTGGTACAGCTGGGGTGTTTGCTACAGAAACCCTACTATAGTTTATATAAATACCCCGCTGTGTAGCCCGGGGGCAGCCATTCCTGCACTGGTACAGCTGGGGTGTTTGCTACAGAAACCCTACTATAGTTTATATAAATACCCCGCTGTGTAGCCCGGGGGCAGCCATTCCTGCACTGGTACAGCTGGGTGTTTGCTACAGAAACCCTACTATAGTTTATATAAATACCCCGCTGTGTAGCCCCGGGGCAGCCATTCCTGCACTGGTACAGCTGGGGTGTTTGCTACAGAAACCCTACTATAGTTTATATAAATACCCCGCTGTGTAGCCCCGGGGGCAGCCATTCCTGCACTGGTACAGCTGGGGTGTTTGCTACAGAAACCCTACTATAGTTTATATAAATACCCCGCTGTGTAGCCCCGGGGGCAGCCATTCCTGCACTGGTACAGCTGGGGTGTTTGCTACAGAAACCCTACTATAGTTTATATAAATACCCCGCTGTGTAGCCCCGGGGGCAGCCATTCCTGCACTGGTACAGCTGGGGTGTTTGCTACAGAAACCCTACTATAGTTTATATAAATACCCCGCTGTGTAGCCCGGGGGCAGCCATTCCTGCACTGGTACAGCTGGGGTGTTTGCTACAGAAACCCTACTATAGTTTATATAAATACCCCGCTGTGTAGCCCCGGGGGCAGCCATTCCTGCACTGGTACAGCTGGGGTGTTTGCTACAGAAACCCTACTATAGTTTATATAAATACCCCGCTGTGTAGCCCCGGGGGCAGCCATTCCTGCACTGGTACAGCTGGGGTGTTTGCTACAGAAACCCTACTATAGTTTTATATAAATACCCGCTGTGTAGCCCCGGGGGCAGCCATTCCTGCACTGGTACAGCTGGGGTGTTTGCTACAGAAACCCTACTATAGTTTATATAAATACCCCGCTGTGTAGCCCCGGGGCAGCCATTCCTGCACTGGTACAGCTGGGGTGTTTGCTACAGAAACCCTACTATAGTTTATATAAATACCCCGCTGTGTAGCCCCGGGGGCAGCCATTCCTGCACTGGTACAGCTGGGGTGTTTGCTACAGAAACCCTACTATAGTTTATATAATACCCCGCTGTGTAGCCCCGGGGGCAGCCATTCCTGCACTGGTACAGCTGGGGTGTTTGCTACAGAAACCCTACTATAGTTTATATAAATACCCCGCTGTGTAGCCCCGGGGGCAGCCATTCCTGCACTGGTACAGCTGGGGTGTTTGCTACAGAAACCCTACTATAGTTTATATAAATACCCGCGCTGTGTAGCCCCGGGGGCAGCCATTCCTGCACTGGTACAGCTGGGGTGTTTGCTACAGAAACCCTACTATAGTTTATATAAATACCCCGCTGTGTAGCCCCGGGGGCAGCCATTCCTGCACTGGTACAGCTGGGTGTGTTTGCTACAGAAACCCTACTATAGTTTATATAAATACCCCGCTGTGTAGCCCCGGGGCAGCCATTCCTGCACTGGTACAGCTGGGGTGTTTGCTACAGAAACCCTACTATAGTTTATATAAATACCCCGCTGTGTAGCCCGGGGGCAGCCATTCCTGCACTGGTACAGCTGGGGTGTTTGCTACAGAAACCCTACTATAGTTTATATATAATACCCCGCTGTGTAGCCCCGGGGGCAGCCATTCCTGCACTGGTACAGCTGGGGTGTTGCTACAGAAACCCTACTATAGTTTATATAAATACCCCGCTGTGTAGCCCCGGGGGCAGCC
The DNA here is from genome assembly GCF_000004195.4 of Xenopus tropicalis. Taxonomy (NCBI): domain Eukaryota; kingdom Metazoa; phylum Chordata; class Amphibia; order Anura; family Pipidae; genus Xenopus; species Xenopus tropicalis. The sequence continues at coordinate 152,321,871 of NC_030680.2, forward strand.
ATTCCTGCACTGGTACAGCTGGGGTGTTTGCTACAGAAACCCTACTATAGTTATATATAAATACCCCGCTGTGTAGCCCCGGGGGCAGCCATTCCTGCACTGGTACAGCTGGGGTGTTTGCTACAGAAACCCTACTATAGTTTATATAAATACCCCCGCTGTGTAGCCCGGGGGCAGCCATTCCTGCACTGGTACAGCTGGGGTGTTTGCTACAGAAACCCTACTATAGTTTATATAAATACCCCGCTGTGTAGCCCCGGGGGCAGCCATTCCTGCACTGGTACAGCTGGGGTGTTTGCTACAGAAACCCTACTATAGTTTATATAAATACCCCGCTGTGTAGCCCGGGGGCAGCCATTCCTGCACTGGTACAGCTGGGGTGTTTGCTACAGAAACCCTACTATAGTTTATATAAATACCCCGCTGTGTAGCCCCGGGGCAGCCATTCCTGCACTGGTACAGCTGGGGTGTTTGCTACAGAAACCCTACTATAGTTTATATAAATACCCCGCTGTGTAGCCCGGGGCAGCCATTCCTGCACTGGTACAGCTGGGGTGTTTGCTACAGAAACCCTACTATAGTTTATATAAATACCCCGCTGTGTAGCCCCGGGGGCAGCCATTCCTGCACTGGTACAGCTGGGGTGTTTGCTACAGAAACCCTACTATAGTTTATATAATACCCCGCTGTGTAGCCCCGGGGGCAGCCATTCCTGCACTGGTACAGCTGGGTGTTTGCTACAGAAACCCTACTATAGTTTATATAAATACCCCGCTGTGTAGCCCCGGGGGCAGCCATTCCTGCACTGGTACAGCTGGGGGTGTTTGCTACAGAAACCCTACTATAGTTTATATAAATACCCCGCTGTGTAGCCCCGGGGGCAGCCATTCCTGCACTGGTACAGCTGGGGTGTTTGCTACAGAAACCTACTATAGTTTTTATATAAATACCCCGCTGTGTAGCCCGGGGGCAGCCATTCCTGCACTGGTACAGCTGGGGTGTTTGCTACAGAAACCCTACTATAGTTTATATAAATACCCCCGCTGTGTAGCCCCGGGGGCAGCCATTCCTGCACTGGTACAGCTGGGGTGTTTGCTACAGAAACCCTACTATAGTTTATATAAATACCCCGCTGTGTAGCCCGGGGGCAGCCATTCCTGCACTGGTACAGCTGGGGTGTTTGCTACAGAAACCCTACTATAGTTATATAAATACCCCGCCGCTGTGTAGCCCCGGGGCAGCCATTCCTGCACTGGTACAGCTGGGTGTTTGCTACAGAAACCCTACTATAGTTTATATAAATACCCCGCTGTGTAGCCCCGGGGGCAGCA
>NC_030680.2:152624201-152759201 GCF_000004195.4 Xenopus tropicalis
CCCATTTGTAGGATGATGGATATTTATTTATACAGACACACTGTACATAAATACTGGGAATATCTACATTGCTGCACAGTCCCTGAGGGTGCGAGTGGCATTTGGATATATCATTTCCCTCTATTTATAGACTCTTTCTCCCTGGGTTTCAGGATCTTAACATGGGACTAAAATAGATTAACATCAAAAATTATTCACTTGATCCTTTTTCTTCTGCCTTTTCTAAACTTCATAGAAACAAACCCAGGCCCGGATTTGTGGCGAGGCCATATAGGCCCAGGCCTAGGGCGGCATAAATTTAGGGGTAGCATGCCGCCTACCTGCATGTACATTTTGCTCTCATACGGAGCACTGGGAACGGGGCGCGCAATCGGGTAGGAGAAGGGTGAGCACCCTATAGTGAAATCTGGCGCTGAACAAACTCCCTAATATAAAGGCTGGGCCCCCTTAGCTCAGGGTTACAGATATATACAAACATTGGGGTAACAGTCACCCCGCTATAGTTCCAGGGGTACCCAGGGCACAAATAAGCACTCACCCCAAATCCCCCCCTAACTGGCCTTCAGGCTGGGCCCCCTTAGCCCATAACAAGGTTACAGATATATAGAAACATTGGGGTAACAGTCACCCCGCTATAGTTCCAGGGGTACCCAGGGCACAAATAAGCACTCACCCCAAATCCCCCCCTAACTGGCCTTCAGGCTGGGCCCCCTTAGCCCATAACAAGGTTACAGATATATAGAAACATTGGGGTAACAGTCACCCCGCTATAGTTCCAGGGGTACCCAGGGCACAAATAAGCACTCACCCCAAATCCCCCCCTAACTGGCCTTCAGGCTGGGCCCCCTTAGCCCATAACAAGGTTACAGATATATAGAAACATTGGGGTAACAGTCACCCCGCTATAGTTCCAGGGGTACCCAGGGCACAAATAAGCACTCACCCCAAATCCCCCCCTAACTGGCCTTCAGGCTGGGCCCCCTTAGCCCATAACAAGGTTACAGGTATATAGAAACATTGGGGTAACAGTCACCCCGCTATAGTTCCAGGGGTACCCAGGGCACAAATAAGCACTCACCCCAAATCCCCCCCTAACTGGCCTTCAGGCTGGGCCCCCTTAGCCCATAACAAGGTTACAGATATATAGAAACATTGGGGTAACAGTCACCCCGCTATAGTTCCAGGGGTACCCAGGGCACAAATAAGCACTCACCCCAAATCCCCCCCTAACTGGCCTTCAGGCTGGGCCCCCTTAGCCCATAACAAGGTTACAGATATATAGAAACATTGGGGTAACAGTCACCCCGCTATAGTTCCAGGGGTACCCAGGGCACAAATAAGCACCCCAAATCCCCCCTAACTGGCCTTCAGGCTGGGCCCCCTTAGCCCATAACAAGGTTACAGATATATAGAAACATTGGGGTAACAGTCACCCCGCTATAGTTCCAGGGGTACCCAGGGCACAAATAAGCACTCACCCCAAATCCCCCCCTAACTGGCCTTCAGGCTGGGCCCCCTTAGCCCATAACAAGGTTACAGATATATAGAAACATTGGGGTAACAGTCACCCCGCTATAGTTCCAGGGGTACCCAGGGCACAAATAAGCACTCACCCCAAATCCCCCCTAACTGGCCTTCAGGCTGGGCCCCCTTAGCCCATAACAAGGTTACAGATATATAGAAACATTGGGGTAACAGTCACCCCGCTATAGTTCCAGGGGTACCCATGTTAGTAAATAAGTACTAACCCAGACAAAGGTATAATAAAACCACCAGTTTCTTCTCCCCATTTCCAGTGAATTGAAGGCAAATATATTAAAGGTTGAGTATTTCTCAGTTTCAGTTACAAATTGCATTTTCTTGCAAGTCAGAATATTTCCAGTATAAGTCAAGTGAATGTTTTACCTTTTCTCCTTGTTCCGTGTTACATATCTGCCCTATTAACAAAAGCATATTTCGACTTTCCCTGATTGTTCCCTCAACGCAATGTTCAGCAGTTTGGTACATTATAAGCTATGGGCAATATTGGAGAATCAGTTGCCCAGGGCTAGAGTTGCGCTTGATTCATTCCTTACCGGCAGTTCTTACAATCAGCCCCTTTCTGTATTTCTCTATATCCCATGATTTACTCAGACGTCAGTACCAGAGGTGTTAGAGTCCATTATTAAGACGAAGGATTTATATTTTTTCTTTTGAAATAATGTTAATCTACTGTCTAAAATGTAGATCATTTTCCTGTTTCCAAAAGGTCAGTTTTAAAACAGATTTTCCATAGGAACAAGGAGCTGGTTGTGCCCATTAATAAACATCTAATGAGCAGAACCAGGAATGGGGCAAATTGCCAAATGGGTTTGTATTGCCCCAGACACAGTGGAACTGCACTGCTGTACATGACCCGTGAGTTTGCTACGACCCTCAGCCACATCCCCACATTCATTAGCCAAGTTGGCTCGTCTTCCAAGAGGTAACATTGACCCAGATGTGTGAGTGGCTGCTCCTGGATGAATGAATACATCTCAATATGAACTGACTGGTTTTCCACTAACACCTTTTTCCCTTATACATTTATTACTGATGGAATGGCAGCAATAACCCTGTTAGTAGAATAAATGTCTTGGGAGCCTTTGCCTCTTTGCCTTCGCTGCTTGGTGCAACTGCCAAAACTTGTTGCTTTTTCCTTCACAATATTCCCCAGATCTGTCCTTTTAAGTCCCAAGCAACTACTTAAATCCCATCCTTTCCCTACTGGACTATTGCAACCTGTTTCTGACTGACCTCTCAGACTCCCATCTCTCCCCATTGGTCCTGATCCCACCCAGGAAAGGACCTGCTCCTCCATTGTTACAATCTTTATTGTTAACCCCCACCTCACTACATCTCATCCCATCTGCCTCCATATGTTCCTGGGGTCTCCTCCATTCTTTGCACCTTATATATATATATATACAGTCCATAAAGTTTCAGCATAACAACAAAGCCAATGACCTGGCTGCTACCTGATTACACCAAGGTATACAAAATTCAAAAACAAACAGGTGCACAAGACTGATAAAGGTCTTAGATGGAGACCGAAACGTTGGCCTCTTACTTTTAAATGGAATAAATGCATTTTGATTTTTAACTTTAAATGTTCCTGGTGTGCAACTGCTTGTTTTTAAACTCTATATATATATATATATATATACCTCACCTTGGGGGGTGCGGGCCCTGCACTCCCCAGTCCGACCCTGTATATATATATAAATCATTTTAATGGCATTAAGAATATTTCAGTAAGACTACAGGCAATAGTGAAACACATTTTGTTCAGAAGCAACTGAATTGTAGGAAAATGATTAAAACAAATGTCAGATATTTAATTAATTGCAGTACAAAGGGATGGGATTTTACTAACTGTCACTTCTGCCGGTCCCACGACCCCCTTTGCGCTGATATTAGCAGATACTATTGGTGCTTTACAATAGGGCGGCCCTGTTTCACCGCTACATTTTAAAGCTCATTGAAATAGGATTTAACCACAGCCCCAGTGTTACTGTAGAACCTGAAATGTATCTTCTCTGATCAGGAGTTAATTCCGCACTTCCCATACACATACAATGGGCCACTGGGATACTTTGTACATAATGAATATTATTTCCATGCCCTACATGTTGGCCAATTACCCACCCCAGACTTCATTTATCATCATCAAATTCACTCCTGGAGCTGTCAGTGAGCCCCATGCCGCGTCCCTCCCCACTGTCTCACCCAGCGCTCTCTGCCTTCATAGAACCCTCTCACTCCTAATCACCCCTCTCTTTTACTTCCACCCATCATGGGGGTATCTGTAACTCGCCCTATTTATAAAAAAAGAAAATAATTACAATTCAACAAGTTACTGCTGTTCATAAGCACCAACAGATAAAACAGTCAGAATAAAAACTGCCCCAAAGACTCCATTATAAGCAAATAACTCTAATTTTTTTAAAATGATTCCCTTTTCTCTGTAATAATAAAACAGTACCTGTACTTGATCCCAACTAAGATATAATTACCCCTTATTGGGGGCAGAACAGCCCTATTGGGTTTATTTCATGGTTAAATGATTCCCTTTTCTCTGTAATAATAAAACAGTACCTGTACTTGATCCCAACTAAGATATAATTACCCCTTATTGGGGCAGAACAGCCCTATTGGGTTTATTTAATGGTTAAATGATTCCCTTTTCTCTGTAATAATAAAACAGTACCTGTACTTGATCCCAACTAAGATATAATTACCCCTTATTGGGGCAGAACAGCCCTATTGGGTTTATTTAATGGTTAAATGATTCCCTTTTCTCTGTAATAATAAAACAGTACCTGTACTTGATCCCAACTAAGATATAATTACCCCTTATTGGGGGCAGAACAGCCCCCTATTGGGTTTATTTAATGGTTAAATGATTCCCTTTTCTCTGTAATAATAAAACAGTACCTGTACTTGATCCCAACTAAGATATAATTACCCCTTATTGGGGCAGAACAGCCCTATTGGGTTTATTTCATGGTTAAATGATTCCCTTTTCTCTGTAATAATAAAACAGTACCTGTACTTGATCCCAACTAAGATATAATTACCCCTTATTGGGGCAGAACAGCCCTATTGGGTTTATTTAATGGTTAAATGATTCCCTTTTCTCTGTAATAATAAAACAGTACCTGTACTTGATCCCAACTAAGATATAATTAATCCTTACCAGCCCAAGGGAACCCCAGCCCTTTAGCAGGGAAGCTCTGTGCCCCCAAAGATGCCCCAGTAGCCCACCCCCCCCATTTACTACACATACTCTGGGCTGCTGTCAGCTACTGAGCTTATGGAGCCACTCACTATATACTGTATTTATATAATATAAATATCACAATATAAGGCTTATTAATAATTATTACAGATAATTACTACATGGCAGATCAGAAACCAGTTCAGTCAGCATCAGAATTTGATAATCAGCCCTGTAGTATCAGCTTATATTACAGGCCAACCTCATTTTCTGCTATATAATTTACTACAACCCCTAAGCTCAGCTCCTCAACAGCCGCCCAGAGCCCACTGAGCATGTGCAGTGCCACTGACACTTTCCAAGCTAGTGACCCCCTGTGACAAGTTTGAAGTCTGGGACCATTGCTGCTATTGAGTTTCTCCAAGCCCTTGTTTGACACTTCATTCATTCATTTTAGGAGTCAGTGTTGCAATACAGGACACTATAAAATGGTATGAAGCCAAGGAAATATTTTAATTACACTCATCTGTCTCTGGGCCCAAATTAAAGGGCCAATATTGCAAAGAATGAGGCCAAATGTGCAACATGTTCTGCCCAAGTTAAGACCCCAGCAGGGCACATATTGGGGAATGAATGCCCCGGTGGAGGCACAAAGAGAGGTGTAAAACACTGACCAGGGCTGTACAATGCCCGTGCCATTGGAACGACCCAAAGGCCCCACAGCTCAGTAGTGGCTGATACTGGTACCACCCAGTGTGCCAGGCTAATCACTCAGCATGCTGGGAAATAAAATCATTAGGGAGTACTTGGTGCCCCCAGTATATAAAAGCCCAAGAACATCTGACAATAAAGGGAAAGTGTTAGATGAATAAGTGGCCCTAGGGCCGGATAGGGCAAAGTATATCTCTAGTTAACTAGGTATCTCTGTGTCTCAGGGCAGTTAGTACTGACAGTTAGAGAGCCTCTTATACTCAGAGAATAATATAATTATAATCATTTCATGTCTCACATCTCAGCTAAAGGCGTCCGGCACCGACACCATGGGCAGGGGGAGCAGGCAATGGGGCCCCAGAGGGTATAGATAGGGCCACTGAGGGAAACAGCCCATACCTGCAATAATCACTTTATTATTGCATAATACCCCAAGCATTTTAACACCCCCCAAAAAAGAAGATGGGGGTCATCATCAGGGGCAAATCCATTTTCCCATCTCCTCTTTTAGGGGGTTGAAACGCGTTGGGTATTATGCAATTGTTCAGTTACCTTTGGGCGGCTCTGCTTCTCTATAGCCAACAACTCATTCCCTGTCCTTAGGCTGGATATTAGCACAGCCCCCCCCCCCCCCCAGCATGTCAGAACCTGCTGACCCGGTGGGATTCTGCTTAATGACGGGACATTGTAGCTTTTTACTTTCAGAGAAATGAGTGTTGAGAGTCTAGGGGCGAGTGTGAGTGCCCATATACACTCCCCAATGCTTTTCCACCCAACTGGCCCAGTGTATTGGCACGTGGGGAGCTTCCCAGTAATCTCTCTGAGCGACTGGATTCACTGGATCCTCTTTGCTTCTGCCTCTCGGAATAATGAGAATGGGTCACAGAGCTCATGGCTTCCTACATACCTTTTACTGCTGATGCTTTGTTTTTGTACCCCTGGAACTATAGCAGGGTGACTGTTACCCCAATGTTTCTATATATCTGTAACCTTGTTATGGGCTAAGGGGGCCCAGCCTGAAGGCCAGTTAGGGGGGGATTTGGGGTGAGTGCTTATTTGTGCCCTGGGTACCCCTGGAACTATAGCAGGGTGACTGTTACCCCAATGTTTCTATATATCTGTAACCTTGTTATGGGCTAAGGGGGCCCAGCCTGAAGGCCAGTTAGGGGGGGATTTGGGGTGAGTGCTTATTTGTGCCCTGGGTACCCCTGGAACTATAGCGGGGTGACTGTTACCCCAATGTTTCTATATATCTGTAACCTTGTTATGGGCTAAGGGGGCCCAGCCTGAAGGCCAGTTAGGGGGGGATTTGGGGTGAGTGCTTATTTGTGCCCTGGGTACCCCTGGAACTATAGCAGGGTGACTGTTACCCCAATGTTTCTATATATCTGTAACCTTGTTATGGGCTAAGGGGGCCCAGCCTGAAGGCCAGTTAGGGGGGGATTTGGGGTGAGTGCTTATTTGTGCCCTGGGTACCCCTGGAACTATAGCGGGGTGACTGTTACCCCAATGTTTCTATATATCTGTAACCTTGTTATGGGCTAAGGGGGCCCAGCCTGAAGGCCAGTTAGGGGGGGATTTGGGGTGAGTGCTTATTTGTGCCCTGGGTACCCTGGAACTATAGCGGGGTGACTGTTACCCCAATGTTTCTATATATCTGTAACCTTGTTATGGGCTAAGGGGGCCCAGCCTGAAGGCCAGTTAGGGGGGATTAGGGGTGAGTGCTTATTTGTGCCCTGGGTACCCCTGGAACTATAGCGGGGTGACTGTTACCCCAATGTTTCTATATATCTGTAACCTTGTTATGGGCTAAGGGGGCCCAGCCTGAAGGCCAGTTAGGGGGGGATTTGGGGTGAGTGCTTATTTGTGCCCTGGGTACCCCTGGAACTATAGCGGGGTGACTGTTACCCCAATGTTTCTATATATCTGTAACCTTGTTATGGGCTAAGGGGGCCCAGCCTGAAGGCCAGTTAGGGGGGGATTTGGGGTGAGTGCTTATTTGTGCCCTGGGTACCCCTGGAACTATAGCGGGGTGACTGTTACCCCAATGTTTCTATATATCTGTAACCTTGTTATGGGCTAAGGGGGCCCAGCCTGAAGGCCAGTTAGGGGGGGATTTGGGGTGAGTGCTTATTTGTGCCCTGGGTACCCCTGGAACTATAGCGGGGTGACTGTTACCCCAATGTTTCTATATATCTGTAACCTTGTTATGGGCTAAGGGGGCCCAGCCTGAAGGCCAGTTAGGGGGGGAATTTGGGGTGCTTATTTGTGCCCTGGGTACCCCTGGAACTATAGCGGGGTGTTACCCCAATGTTTCTATATATCTGTAACCTTGTTATGGGCTAAGGGGGCCCAGCCTGAAGGCCAGTTAGGGGGGGATTTGGGGTGAGTGCTTATTTGTGCCCTGGGTACCCCTGGAACTATAGCAGGGTGACTGTTACCCCAATGTTTCTATATATCTGTAACCTTGTTATGGGCTAAGGGGGCCCAGCCTGAAGGCCAGTTAGGGGGGATTTGGGGTGAGTGCTTATTTGTGCCCTGGGTACCCCTGGAACTATAGTGGGGTGACTGTTACCCCAATGTTTCTATATATCTGTAACCTTGTTATGGGCTAAGGGGGCCCAGCCTGAGGGCCAGTTGGGGGGGGGATTTGGGGTAAGTGCGTATCTGTTCCCTGGGTACCAGGGCATAAAGGTGTTATTGAAGTATGTCAGTCAGTAGAAAGGCCAGTGAATATGGTTCATCACACAATTATTGGTGCTTCAGTGAGTTCAAGTCACTATATAATTACCCTTGTATTCCATTCCCTTAAGATGCTAACATACTGATGTAGATTTAATAACTGGCTATTCTGTTCTGCTTGAGATCATTTTTCCTCTGATTAATTCTATTACAGATTTCTCTATCTAGCGGTTCAATAAATAGAAATGAATGTGCCGTATAAAAGATGCCTGATCAGTGTGTGTAGAACGATTCCTCTAATGTAACCTGCATTACTGTCCATTAAAGGGTGCAGGTTAGCAAGGGTTAATGTGAGTGGCAGTCTCATTGGCCAGTTCCGTGTCTCATGGAAATGTTCATAATCTGCTTTTCTCTGCTTTAGGCACTGGGTTTCCCATAGATCAATATGGTAAGTGGTGGCGGAAGGAGAGGGGAGATTTGTCTTCTTCTGACGAACATTGGGATATGGGTCGGAACTGTAGGATAAAGCCCTAAAAGTAACCAATGGGGGATGTTCTGTACATGAAATAGTTACAGGCACTAATTGTAGGAAAGTGACCCCCACTGTAGGGCCCCAAGGGTATCGGCAGATACACAGTAATGCACAGATTTTATCCTTATCCAAATGAAATTTCCCAACCTGTCCGACAAAATGGCCGCCGTGGTACGAAAATTACCGGGATGATAATTCAGAGCCCAACATGGTCCCAAAATTGTATAAAACTGCATTTCGTATGACTATATTGGTATGGGCAGCTTTACAGTGATGACTTCTCTCGATGGCACCGGTCTGACCCAAGCCAAATGGCTCAAATGATAGGGCTGCTTTTGGATATTGGGGTGGTCCAACAAGGGTAGAAATCCCATTGGCTGGGTCCTACTGCTCCCCAAACAAGTAATCGGCACTGTTACCATTGCCCTATTTAATGAACTATATACACAAACATTTGTATAACTTTCTGGAGTTGACCAGCTTGGTTTAACCCACATTCTGGAGTTGAGCGGCTGCTAAAAACACCCCTGTGCCAGTGCTTGGTTTAACCCACATTCTGGAGTTGAGCGGCTGCTAAAAACACCCCTGTGCCAGTGCTTGGTTTAACCCACATTCTGGAGTTGAGCGGCTGCTAAAAACACCCCTGTGCCAGTGCTTGGTTTAACCCACATTCTGGAGTTGAGCGGCTGCTAAAAACACCCCTGTGCCAGTGCTTGGTTTAACCCACATTCTGGAGTTGAGCGGCCGCTAGAAACACCCCTGTGCTAGTGCTTGGTTTAACCCACATTCTGGAGTTGACCGGCTGCTAGAAACACCCCTGTGCTAGTGCTTGGTTTAACCCACATTCTGGAGTTGAGCGGCTGCTAGAAACACCCCTGTGCCAGTGCTTGGTTTAACCCGCATTCTGGAGTTGACCGGCTGCTAGAAACACCCCTGTGCCAGTGCTTGGTTTAACCCGCATTCTGGAGCTGACCGGCTGCTAGAAACACCCCTGTGCCAGTGCTTGGTTTAACCCACATTCTGGAGCTGACCGGCTGCTAGAAACCTCCCTGTGCCAGTGCTTGGTTTAACCCACATTCTGGAGTTGAACGGCCGCTAAAAACACCCCTGTGCCAGTGCTTGGTTTAACCCGCATTCTGGAGTTGAGCGGCCGCTAGAAACACCCCTGTGCCGGCGCTTGGCTTAACCCACATTCTGGAGTTGACCGGCTGCTAGAAACACCCCTGTGCCAGTGCTTGGTTTAACCCGCATTCTGGAGTTGACCGGCCGCTAGAAACACCCCTGTGCTAGTGCTTGGTTTAACCCGCATTCTGGAGTTGAGCGGCCGCTAGAAACACCCCTGTGCCGGCGCTTGGTTTAACCCACATTCTGGAGTTGACGGGGTGCTAGAAACACCCCTGTGCCAGTGCTTGGTTTAACCCACATTCTGGAGTTGACCGGCTGCTAGAAACACCCCTGTGCCAGTGCTTGGTTTAACCCACATTCTGGAGTTGACCGGCTGCTAGAAACACCCCTGTGCCAGTGCTTGGTTTAACCCACATTCTGGAGTTTACCGGCCGCTAGAAACACCCCTGTGCTAGTGCTTGGTTTAACCCACATTCTGGAGTTGACCGGCCGCTAGAAACACCCCTGTGCTAGTGCTTGGTTTAACCCACATTCTGGAGTTGAACGGCTGCTAGAAACACCCCTGTGCCAGTGCTTGGTTTAACCCACATTCTGGAGTTGACCGGCCGCTAGAAACACCCCTGTGCTAGTGCTTGGTTTAACCCACATTCTGGAGTTGAGCGGCCGCTAGAAACACCCCTGTGCTAGTGCTTGGTTTAACCCACATTCTGGAGTTGACCGGCCGCTAGAAACACCCCTGTGCTAGTGCTTGGTTTAACCCACATTCTGGAGTTGACCGGCCGCTAGAAACACCCCTGTGCCAGTGCTTGGTTTAACCCACATTCTGGAGTTGAACGGCCGCTAGAAACACCCCTGTGCTAGTGCTTGGTTTAACCCACATTCTGGAGTTGAGCGGCCGCTAGAAACACCCCTGTACCAGTGCTTGGTTTAACCCACATTCTGGAGTTGAACGGCCGCTAGAAACACCCCTGTGCTAGTGCTTGGTTTAACCCACATTCTGGAGTTGACCGGCCGCTAGAAACACCCCTGTGCTAGTGCTTGGTTTAACCCACATTCTGGAGTTGAGCGGCCGCTAGAAACACCCCTGTGCTAGTGCTTGGTTTAACCCACATTCTGGAGTTGACCGGCCGCTAGAAACACCCCTGTGCCGGCGCTTGGTTTAACCCACATTCTGGAGTTGACCGGCCGCTAGAAACACCCCTGCGCCGATGGATAATAATTGGGCCGTTATATATAGGACTCGTTCCACCGCACAAAGGATTCGGCCAAATCTGGAAATAGTAGATTTGGTGCATCCCCAATATGTGGTGTGAGAAATCCCTGCCCCGTAGGGCTTACAATCTAAGTGCCCTTAGCTGGTGGGGGAGTTTGGAATTGCCCCTAAATGGGTCTAATTGAGCCGGAATCCCACAGAATAAGTTATGGGCTCAATTTGTTTTCCCGCCGATCTATAAATTGCTGAGGGTCCGGCCGGGACGCGGCAGAGAATGTTATTTGGTTAAACAAAGTGTCAGCTCCAATTGCCTCCTGTCTCTGCAGATTTCCTCTCATAGAGACATGCAGGGAAATACTGATGGGAATGAGATTATCTCCTTAGTGTCCCTAAACACTCCTGTGGGGTTTCCCGTGTTACAGAAGGAGCCGGCGGGGTCTCAGGGGGGGGGAATGTCGTGGAACTGAGGCTCGTGGGGCAGAGGGGTGATTGTCTGGCTAATTATGGCTTCAACCTAAACCTTCCGCTTTACACTATTGTTACAGTTCAACTCCCCTTCATGCATTATGGGTTATGGGTCAGAATTTAGACTTTATTATACAGATAAGGGAAAGTGTTAGTCATGGATTATAAATGATAACGGCCCCATTTGTACAGCCACGTGCAGTGTGTAAAGTGCAAAAAAGGCAACAATCAGCCATTATATGCACTTACTGAACCCCTCAGTGACTGCTAATATCCTTATCATTTACAGTAGGGGGTACATTATCCCTTATAATACATGAGTGATACTCAGAGTTCCCTGTATAACTCAGCCTGCAGCCTTGTGCCTTTATATGGGGGGCACAGAACCCCTCAGTGACTGCTAATATCCTTATCATTTACAGTAGGGGGTACATTATCCCTTATAATACATGAGTGATACTCAGAGTTCCCTGTATAACTCAGCCTGCAGCCTTGTGCCTTTATATGGGGGGCACAGAACCCCTCAGTGACTGCTAATATCCTTATCATTTACAGTAGGGGGTACAGTATCCCTTATAATACATGAGTGATACTCAGAGTTCCCTGTATAACTCAGCCTGCAGCCTTGTGCCTTTATATGGGGGGCACAGAACCCCTCAGTGACTGCTAATATCCTTATCATTTACAGTAGGGGGTACATTATCCCTTATAATACATGAGTGATACTCAGAGTTCCCTGTATAACTCAGCCTGCAGCCTTGTGCCTTTATATGGGGGGCACAGAACCCCTCAGTGACTGCTAATATCCTTATCATTTACAGTAGGGGGTACATTATCCCTTATAATACAGGAGTGATACTCAGAGTTCCCTGTATAACCTCCCCACTAGTGTTTAATTCAGGGAGTGGGGGAAACTGAACTGGGGGTGAGTGTAATATAAAGGCAGTAGAAGTGAGAGACCCCAGCACCAGTAGCAGACAGTTATGGGACATTAGGGGTTTATGCTGACAGCTCATTATATATTGATTTGTTTCAGAATCAGGAAACATGCCACGTGCTGTATCTGTAACTGTGTAACCAACCCACAAAGAGCGCTTAGAAAAAAGGCCAATTATTTACATCTGGCCCTGCGCCCGCGGGTATCTGGTCCTGCGCCTGTCGGTATCTGGCCCTGCGCCTGTGGGTATCTGGTCCTGCGCCCGCGGGTATCTGGCCCTGCGCCCACGGGTACCTGGCCCTGCGCCCGCGGGTATCTGGCCCTGCGCCCGCGGGTATCTGGTCCTGCGCCCGTGGGTATCTGGTCCTGCGCCCGTGGGTATCTGGCCCTGCGCCTGTGGGTATCTGGCCCTGCGCCTGTGGGTATCTGGCCCTGCGCTCTCGGGTTTCTGGCCCTGCACACGCGGGTATCTGGCCCTGCGCCTGTGGGTATCTGGCCCTGCGCCTGTGGGTATCTGGCCCTGCGCTCGCGGGTTTCTGGCCCTGCACACGCGGGTATCTGGCCCTGCGCCTGTGGGTATCTGGCCCTGCGCCTGTGGGTATCTGGCCCTGCGCTCGCGGGTATCTGGCCGTGAGCACGCGGGTATCTGGCCCTGCGCCCACGGGTATCTGGCCCTGCGCCCGCGGGAATCTGGCCCTGCGCCCGCGGGTATCTGGCCCTGCGCCCGCGGGTATCTGGCCCTGTGCCCGCGGGTATCTGGCCCTGCGCAGGGGGCTGATTGGGCAAAGATAACAAAGATCATTTTTGATGTTCGAAAATGTCATGAAAATTCTTTTATCAGTCGTAGGAAAATATTGTGGTTGTGATCTGAAAGTCATGAAATTTTCGGATCCGAATGTTGGTAATGGCACAAAAACCTTTCTGGCTTTGGAACATTCAATGTATTTTTTTGGAAGCCTTCCATAGGGCTCAGTGGCACTCGAACCCGGCCCAAGGAAAGTTACAATACCAACGTTTGAATGAATTTCAAAATGGTCGTAGTGTTTGATAAAAATACAACTTTTTGTGGAAATTAATGAAAACCATGAAAAAGTTGTGGAATTTTAACAAAATTAAAAGTTCTATAAACTAGAAAAAATACGATTTTTTCTCAAAAAAAAAATTGTGGTTTGATGAATGGGCCCCGGTGTGTTTGACTGACGTCCCGTGTATATTTAGGCGCAGGCTGATATGGATCCGCAGCGAAAATCTGCATTTCACCATCGGTGAATTTTTTCACAAAACTGTGGCAAAAATTTGCATCCAAAAAAATGTCACTGAGACAAAAAAGCTGCCGCAAAAAAATAAAAAACCCATTGACTTTCCATTTGGAGAGAGAAAAAAACACTCAAAAGTCGCCAATTGACTTCAATGCTTCTCAAATTATTTGCCGTTTCACTAATTTTTTAGAAATTTTGCAAATTCATCGGTGAATTGAAACAGGACAGATCCACTCATCACTGTGCATGGCATTTAGGGCTCATTTACTAACCATCACATTTTCATTTGAAACTCTTTTCCAAGATTTACTATGTGTCCAAATTGCTAAAAATCCCAATCCGACAATTCGCCGGATTAAACTCGCCAAGTTTGTGTAGAAAACAATGGCAGAGGCCCCTCCCCTTTCCTTCAAATTCCTTCTTTGGTCTCGAAAGTTTAGAAATTTCGCTGTTTTTTTCCTGAAAATCCAGACTTTTTCAAATTGTCACATTTAGTGGTGAGCGAATCTGTCCCGCAAAAAACCTGCAATATGCATTTGTTGGGCAACAAATTTTTCTGTTTGAATTTTCACGCAAGTTTAGCGGAACAATTCGCCAGTAGCGAAATGCGGAAATTGGCTGCGAATCCATGCCTGGCAAACCAATTCGCTCATCACTAGTCACATTGACAATTTTGGATTTATAACTGGATTTTCGTCGTGACAATTAGAAAAAGTCAACTTTTTTACAACTTTTCTCTCAGTGACTTTAAAAAAAAAAATTCACGGCCAAAATAAATCACAGTTGTGTAAAACAGTCTCGTCAAAAAAGCCGCAGTCGCGCAACTAAATCGCAGCCTTGTCAAATTGTTGTGATCTTGTCAAAAAAGTCACGGACATGTAAAAAAAGTGACGGCCTAGTCAAATTAATCATGTCAAAAAAGTTGCAGTCTCATCAAAAAAGTCACAGTTGCGTCAAAAAAGTCACGCGGTATCTGTGGTTTGCACATTTTTTTTGGCAAAACGAGACAGATGCGCTCATCGCTAATAACTTCTATTCTCTGCTGACTTTTCCGCATTTGCAGAATTTGAGCCCCACCCCCAAGCCCCGCCCACACACAGTACAACGTTAGGCGCCAGTTTGTTCCATCCGGCCCAAGCAGCAGCAGCTGGACCCCGTATGGGGCCAAACCAACAGCCCCACTGATATTTCCCAACCTGTGTAACCTTTCCAGCTGCTGCTGAACTACATTTCCCATCATGACTAGCAGCGGCCATAAGGGAAAAGCCAGGGCAATATCTCATTGTGTGACTTTGTCTCCTAGGAGCCTTCCTCATCCCGTATGTGGTCTTCTTCATCTTCTGCGGCATTCCTGTCTTCTTCCTAGAGACCGCCCTGGGGCAGTTCACGAGCGAAGGGGGCATTACCTGTTGGAGGAAGGTCTGCCCACTCTTTGAAGGTAGAGTATGAGCCTCGTTCTGATGGGTTTGATATCCCATAAGCTCCGCCCAAGATATTTGTACCCCTTGTCATTTGTATAAATTGCGGAATGGAACAGCTTAAAGGGGATGTTTTTTAGTAGGATGCAGAGAGGGATATTCTGAGGCAATTTGCAATTGGTCTTCATTTTTTATTATTTGTACTTTTTAGTTATATCATTTTCAGTTCAGTAGCTCTGCAGTTTGGAGTTTCAGCAGTTATATGGTTGCTGGGGTCCAAGTTACCTTAGCAACCAGGGAGCGGTTTGGATGAGAGACTGATATATGAATAGGGGAGGGGCTGAATAGAAAGATAAGGAATAAAAAGTACCAATAACAATAAAACTGGAGCCTCACAGAGCAATAGGGTTTGGCTGCCAGGGTCAGTGACCCCCATTTGAAAGCTGCAAAGAGTCCCAAGAAACTATAAAAGATAAAAAATGAAGACTAATTGAAACTACAGGAAGGGACCTTTGTCATTGGCTTCTACATCAACTGGGCAAGTGTAACCTGGCGGATTGTCGAATTTGGCTTTTTAGCCATTTAGACGCATAGTAAATCTCAGAAAAGTTGCACTAATTAAAAATTCGATTTGAGTTAAAAAAAAAAAAAATGATGGTCAGTAAATGAGACTTTTTTTCTAAAAAAGTCGCAGAGAAAAACCACTGTGACTTTTCCGATACTTACTATGCGTCTAAATGGCTAACAATCTAAATCCGACAACTCGCCAGATTAAACTCGCCAAGTTCGCTGGGTTTTGTCTGAAAACTCGACTATTTCAAATTGTTGCAATGACAATTCAATAAAAGTTGGCATTTTTGCAGCGACAATTTGAAAAAGTAGTTTTTTTCGACTTTTCTTGCAGCGACTTTTCCTTGCAACTTTTTTTTAGTAAATATTAGACAATCAGAGAAAAGGGAAATCACAGAGTTGTAGTGAATGTGGCCCTCAGTGTATGTGTGTATGTAAGCCCACTCACAGGCACAGGAGGTGCCCCCGGGGGTGTCCCTGGGGGTTACTCCTCCCACTAGCAGATTTCTGAGAATCACTTTGGTAAATCCACCGACCCGGGTCATTTATACAGAAAGTTATAATTGTTATTCAGCCAGAAAAATGTGGAGATGTGAATAAAGCCGCAAAGCAGGTTCATACACACTGGGGCTGGGGGGCTGGGGGGGCTGGGGGGGCTGGGGGGGCTCGGGGATAAATAAACACATAGAACTAAGTTGATTGTGCGAAAGTTCCGAATTTGATATTATTTTTATGCGAAATGTTCAACCTTTTTTTAAAAATTTTACAGAATTTTTGACAATTGAACCTTAATTTAAATGGGACTTAACCCCTGCTTAACTCCTGCTTAACCCCTGCTTAACCCCTGCTTAACTCCTGCTTAACTCCTGCTTAAACCCCTGCTTAACTCCTGCTTAAACCCCTGCTTAACTCCTGCTTAACTCCTGCTTAAACCCCTGCTTAACTCCTGCTTAAACCCCTGCTTAACTCCTGCTTAACTCCTGCTTAACCCCTGCTTAACTCCTGCTTAACTCCTGCTTAAACCCCTGCTTAACTCCTGCTTAACTCCTGCTTAAACCCCTGCTTAACTCCTGCTTAACTCCTGCTTAAACCCCTGCTTAACTCCTGCTTAACTCCTGCTTAAACCCCTGCTTAACTCCTGCTTAACCCCTGCTTAACTCCTGCTTAACCCCTGCTTAACTCCTGCTTAAACCCCTGCTTAACCTCCTGCTTAACTCCTGCTTAAACCCCTGCTTAACTCCTGCTTAACTCCTGCTTAAACCCCTGCTTAACTCCTGCTTAACTCCTGCTTAAACCCTGCTTAACTCCTGCTTAACTCCTGCTTAAAACCCCTGCTTAACTCCTGCTTAACTCCTGCTTAACCCTGCTTAACTCCTGCTTAACTCCTGCTTAAACCCTGCTTAACTCCTGCTTAACCCCTGCTTAACTCCTGCTTAACCCCTGCTTAACTCCTGCTTAAACCCCTGCTTAACTCCTGCTTAACCCCTGCTTAACCCCTGCTTAAACTCTGCTTAACTCCTGCTTAAACCCCTGCTTAACTCCTGCTTAAACCCCTGCTTAACTCCTGCTTAACCCTGCTTAACTCCTGCTTAAACTCCTGCTTAACTCCTGCGTAACCCCTGCTTAACCCCTGCTTAACTCCTGCTTAACTCCTGCTTAACCACTGCTTAACTCCTGCTTAACTCCTGCTTAACTCCTACTTAACTTCTTTTTAACCCCTGCTTAACTCCTGCTTAACCCCTGCTTAACTCCTGCTTAACCCCTGCTTAACTCCTGCTTAACTCCTGCTTAACTCCTGCTTAACTCCTGCTTAACCCCTGCTTAACTCCTGCTTAACTCCTGCTTAACCCCTGCTTAACTCCTGCTTAACTCCTGCTTAACCCCTGCTTAAACTCCTGCTTAACTCCTGCTTAAACCCCTGCTTAAACTCCTGCTTAAACCCCTGCTTAAACTCCTGCTTAACCCCTGCTTAACTCCTGCTTAAACCCTGCTTAACTCCTGCTTAACCCTGCTTAAACCCTGCTTAACTCCTGCTAACTCCTGCTTAAACCCCTGCTTAACTCCTGCTTAAACCCCTGCTTAACTCCTGCTTAACCCCCTGCTTAACTCCTGCTTAACTCCTGCTTAACTCCTTGCGTAACCCCTGCTTAACCCCTGCTTAACTCTGCTTAACTCCTGCTTAACCACTGCTTAACTCTGCTTAACTCCTGCTTAACTCCTGCTTAACTTCTTTTAACCCCTGCTTAACTCCTGCTTAACCCCTGCTTAACTCCTGCTTAACCCTGCTTAACTCCTGCTTAACTCCTGCTTAACTCCTGCTTTAACTCCTTGCTTAACCCCTGCTTAACTCCTGCTTAACTCCCTGCTTAACCCGCTGCTTACCCTACCCTGCTTATCCCTGCTTAACCCCTGCTTAACTCCTGCCTTACTCCTGCTTACCCCTGCTTAACTCCTGCTTAATTCCTGCTTAACTCCTGCTTAACCCCTGCTTAACTCCTGCTTAACTCCTGCTTAACCCCTGCTTAACCCCTGCTTAACTCCTGCTTAACTCCTGCTTAACTCCTGCTTAACCCCTGCTTAAATCCTGCTTAACCCCTGCTTAACTCCTGCTTATGTCCCATTTAAATTCAGGTTCAATAATATATGCTTATAAATATAATTGGACACCCTGTCTTTGGCATATCTATTTGGTATGTCCATCATCCAATAGTTATATTTGTGAGAATATGTTGTCATTTCTCTGAAAAAAATCAGGAAATTTAAACAGACGTTCATTTCCATGAATACTGTAATGATTGGAATAACTCCCTCTTGATAGTGGGTGAAATAGAAAACAATGATGGGATTAACTTCCCCTTGAAACTGTATGAAATAGAAAACAATGATGGGATTAACTTCCCCTTAAAACTGTATGAAATAGAAAACAATGATGGGATTAACTTCCCCTTGAAACTGTATGAAATAGAAAACAATGATGGGATTAACTTCCCCTTGAAACTGTATGAAATAGAAAACAATGATGGGATTAACTTCCCCTTGAAACTGTATGAAATAGAAAACAATGATGGGATTAACTTCCCCTTGAAAGAGTGTGGCATAGAAAGCAATGAAAATGGGCCCCTTGCCCATTTACTAAGGGCAAATTTTTTTGCAGACACTGATTCCCTGGAGATTCCGCATTTCGCCATTGGCAGGAAAAAGTTGGGGTCACGTCAAAAAAAGTTGTGCGGTTGCATTTTGCGAATTTTCCACATTTCAACACATTTTTCAGCAGTTTTGTGAATTATTCTGCAAAGGGAAATGGGACAGATTTGCTTATTCCTCATTCAGTACCCTCCCCTGGGGCAGAAAGAGTAGGGACTAAATGGCCTAATCACAGTGCCCTCCCCCTTCATTCAGCCAATCATAGGGGCATATTTATTGTAGCGTCACCGGTGATGTTGCCCATAGCAACCAACCAGATCTTTCTTTTTGTTTTCTAACTGGTAGGTGACTGTTAAAATTGAATTGCTTATTGGTTGCTATGGGTGACATCACCGGTGATGCTGGTTTACCCGCTATAATAAATATGCCCCATAGGGTTCTTAGCTATGAGAGAGCCAGCCAATCAATGCCATTAGGAGGACACTGGGGGGTAATTACATGATACCCCGGGCTAGTGCTGCTGTTACACATTAGCAGGTTATTGAGTTATTAGTATATATAATTACTATTAGTAGCAGTGCCGCCCCTCTGTATTCCCTGCCCCGGGGGCACTGAGGTACCAGTGTAACTAATAAGCTCAACGGGTCTCTTGGGGCAACTGAGACTCACAGCTTAAAGGGCAACTTCACCTTCATTAGCAAAACACATAAAACAGCCCAAACCCCCAGAAATGTGTTCAAACTGTATATAACCTGCCAAATTTAGTCAAATGGGCGTGGCATCTAGGGGGTGTGGTCACAAAATTACACACAGCATTTTTTTTGTCCCTCTTTGCATTTTTGCCAACGTTGGGGGGTAAAATTCATATCATATTTATAATAAGAGAAACAGCCGGTGTGACTAGTTGTACTGTATGGGGGGGGGGGGGGGGAGGCAATGATACAGAGGGCATGTGGGTACCAGACTGGATGGGAACGATATTGCACGGTTCAGCCCTATAGAACCTTGGGGGGGTGCTTTCCTATTATATCATTGTTTTCTATTTCACACACTTTCAAGGGGAAGTTAATCACATCATTGTTTACAAAGAATGAGCGCCGATGCTCCTAAAATGGCCGCTGGAGCACTTCCTGTTTGGGGAAAACAAAGGGGATTCCTGTAAATGAACGTCTGTTTAAATTTCCCAATTTGTTTCTCACAAAAATAGGTTGAACACTTCACATAACACAAAGTTCCAAAGTGCAGGGCTATTGCTGAAGGAGATATTTTCACACATTTTCTTTGAAAAATCACTTTATTCCGCCGGTAAATCTGTTTCCCCCCTAGAAAACCCAGAATGCTTTGCTCAGTTTGTGACATGTTCCTGTTTCTGCTCAGGTATTGGCTACGCTACCCAGGTGATCGAGGCCCATTTAAATGTCTATTACATCATTATATTGGCGTGGGCAATCTTCTACCTGTTCAACTGCTTCTCTGCGGAGCTGCCCTGGGCAACCTGCGGGCACAAATGGAACACAGGTACGGCACTTCCATCCATTTTCCCACAAATCCCTTCTGTAATTAAAGGGGAAGTTCACCTTTGAGTTAACTTTTAGTAAGATGTAGACAGTAATATTCTGTTGTTCTTCATTTTTTATTATTTCTAGTTTTTTAGTTATCTTATTTTCAGTTCAGCAGCTCTCCAGTTTATAGTTTCAGCAGCTGTCTGGTTGCTAGGGCCCAAGTTACCTTAGCAACCAGGGAGTGGTTTAAATGAGAGACTGGTATAGGAATAGGGGAGGGGCTGAATAGAAAGATAAGCTATAACAGGTAACAATAACAATAAAACTGGAGCCTCACAGAGCAATAAGGTTTGGCTGCCGGGGTCAGTGACCCCTATCAAAAGAAACACAGAATTTCTTGTCTCCTTTTGTGTCACATGTTCTTCTGCTTCAGACTTCCTCTCTCAGAAACATCCTTCAGGGCACGGGCATGAGTCTGCTCAGTTTGCTCCTCTCTCCCCCTTCCCTCTCTGCTGTAATCTGAGCTACCAGCAGCCAGAGCTGCAACAGGAAGCTACTGAGACCAAGCTAAAATGGCACCTGCTATGTTAAACAAACAGAGGGAGCTGCTAGGGCTGTTACGCAGGCAGGGAAAGCTTTCTGCAGAATACATATAGGGTTCTAGGGGGCAGTAATGTGGTGAATCTATTGGCAGTAACATGCCTTTCCTTCTCCGTTAAAACAAAAAAGGAAAAACATAAATCATCTACAATTTGCCATAGCACCCGAACAGTTAAATGGTTTGTGGGCATGATCTAGCGACTAGGGGCAGAGTCTAATGTCATTGGGGCGTAGCCTCCCAGCACCAATAGCAGAGTTACAGTTTCCCATCCATTATATCTCACTTGGTTCAACAGAGCAAAGAAAATCTTTGAAACAAAGGGAATTTAACATTTCTTATCTTTTTCCCCCAGACAAATGTGTGGAATTTCAAAAGCTCAACATGAGCAACGCGAGTCAGATATCATTTGTCAACGCCACCTCTCCGGTCATGGAATTCTGGGAGTGAGTATGGGAAAACGAATCCTATAGTACATTATATGGTCACATGACTTTACTCAAACTGGGGGGCTCAGTATCAGCTGTGTGTGCCCCGGGCAGGAGAAAAGGGGCAAATTGATCAAAATGTGAAAACTCACCCACTTTCTATTCATTCCTATGGGATTTAGAAGCACTTTTATCAATAGGTAAAAAATCCCATAGGAATAAATAGAAAATGAGTCTTTGTGTGGTGGGATTTACTCTCACATTTTGTTAAATCTGCCCCAGAATGTGCTAAGAATTGTTAGATGCCTTGGGAAAAACAAGGGTGAAATATTCATACAAAGTGTTTGTGAGTCCACAGAATGGTGGAGAATGCGGCGCTAAATGCACTACTCCAGGCAGATATAGGGATAAAGCCACAGTTTCACTTAGAGCTGTAGTTCAGCTTTATATTAACTTGCAGTACCATGTAAACACTGAGATTGGGAGACAATTTGCATTTGGTTTTCATTTTTTTATTTTTGGTGGGTTTTCAGTTATTTAGTCTTTTGTTCAGCAGCTCTCCAGTTTGGAATATTAGCAGCTATCTGGTTGCTAGGATCCTTAGCAACCAGGCAGTGGTTTAAGTAAGAGGCTGGTATATGAATAGGGGAGGGGCTGAATAGAAAGATAAGTAATAATAAGTAACAATAAAACTGGAGCCTCACAGAGCAATAGGGTTTGGCTGCCGGGGTCAGTGACCCCCATTTGAAAGCTGCAAAGAGGCAGACGTAGAAAGCAGATGATTTGAAAACTATAAAAAATAAATAATAAAGACCAACTGCAAAGTTGCTAGGAATAGGGCATTCTACAACGTTCTAAAGGTTTGATTTACTAAGGTGCGTTAAAACGAGCGCTATTTATAGCATGCGTTAAAAATGTTATCGCGTGTAATTTTTTCGCGTTTTAACGCACGATTCACTAAAAGTATTTTTTGCGATAATTTAGACGCGATGCTGTTTGCGTTATTTAAGTCACAAAGACTATTTTCGTGCCGTATTCAATTTGCGCGTACGCACTACTAGTCGTGCTCGCCATATTAGCCATACACACCATTACGCTTGTAAAACTACTATTTTTTTGAAAATGCCCATTTCCCAGCAAACTGGCGGCTGCGTCACTCTGGGGCCGACACATAACCCTGCAAAGTCCTTATTGTGTTGCCAAAAGCTCATTAACTGTACTATAATTACCGCCTGCCTGAAGTAGGGGTTAATTTTCGCCAGGGCCGGAGCTAGGGGTAGGCAGAAGAGGCAGCTGCCTAGGGCGCAACAATTGGGGGGCCTCTCCTGCCTACCCCTAGTACACCGCATCGCGCCCCCGGCGCTCGAACTAAGCATGGGGGGGGGTGCGATGTAGCGGTGCAGGGGCGAGGTAGCTGACCGGGTTGCCTAGGGCGCCCGGTCGACTCAGCCCCCCCCTGATTTTTGCACAGACTAATGCGATATTTAGCGCGTCTAAGTGTTTGTGAATCATGCGTTAGTGTTATTTCTGCGCACTAATTAACGCACGTGATACGCGACTTAACGCATGCGATAATACTATAGCAAATTGTGTGTTTTTTCACGTCTATATGTGTTATCGCACTTTAGTGAATCAACCCTTAAATGTCAAGCTAAAGGTGAACTGCCCCTTTAAATTATTCTTCTTTACACCTTCAAGATGTGCAAAATAATAAATCCTATTCATTTTTGGATGAAAATACTAAATTAATAAACACAATTATGATACAATTATACAGTGATATTTCTATATTCTCACTGCGTTCCCTGTTACCCAGGCATCGGGCTTAGGGCTCAGTATAACGATAGGATTAAATACCCCCCCTACACAAACAGGCTTCTTGGTTTCTGTCCAATGAGATGGAGCCGAATGCGTGAATATGTGTCACCGGCGGGGGAACAACAAGCCGATCTGTCACAAGTGCCAAACAGACTCGTTACTGGGGAAATAATGGGATTTGTTAGAGCAGAGGCTTCCGGATCCCCCAGCTCAGGCCTCTCATTCACATCCACTGGTGGGTCAGAACCCCCTTTAGTTTATACAAAAATGGCAGGAAAATATTGGGGTATCAGGCATTATGCCATAGAATTGCCTTTATCTATTACTGTCGAGGTGACTTCTAGAGAAATCTATTAGAGCATTAGGCATTCTCTCCATATCTCCCCCCAACACAGGCTGGGCCTATCACAGTTTGGGTTAGACCTATAAACAGGGCAGCCAATGGGGAGTCAACTAGAAACAGGATAGCAGGGCCGGAACTAGGGGGTAGGCAGAAGAGGCAGCTGATTGGGGGGCCTCTCCTGCTTACCCCTAGTCCCCTTCCTCTGTTATTGCCCCCGCTGCTTGTCATTAGCAGTGGAGGCAATGACCATTTGGATCGCACCCCCCTGCACCTCCCTGCTTTGGCGCGCATGCGCCGTTTGGGGGGGGGGGGAGTGGCCGGCAGGGTTGCCTAGGGCACCCCCTGCAGGATAGCCACTGAGGGAACAACTGTCCAGTTTTGACCTGGAAAGCCTGGTTTTCAGAGGGGCTACCCAGGTCAAAACTGCCTGCCCGGTTTTCCAAATTAGGAAAACTGGGCAGGACTCCCTGTGATTCATGCAGTGATTAGCCAATCAGCGATCACCATGTAATAGCCCCACCCCCGTGATGCCACTGACCCACCCCCTCCCCATCTTCGTGGCATCACTAGCCACCCTCCCTGCCCCTTGTGACGTCACTGCTGCCCCCTGCCCGGAGAAACAAGTCATCAGAGGTGGCAACCCTAGGTAGAACTCTACAAGATTTAAAGGGTAACTTAAGCCTACTGACAATCCCTTCCAAAGGCTTCCCTTCCAAACTGCCCCACTGACACTTTTTAGCCAGGTACAGAGATCAGGGCAGGTATGCCAGTGCCAGGCTGCATGTATATCATGTCTGGCTGAGAGAGTTTACCCCTCAGGGGGCGGGGAGTTTGGGCAATAGGGAGGCTGCTGTACCATAGTCCCCCCTCCCCTACCTTTAAATAAAGTGTAGCAGTCTGGGCCATAATTGCTGAGCGAAAGAGCCGGGAGGGTTACGCCAGGGCCCCTTAGAAGATTTTTCTGCAGGGGGGCCCAGAGCAAGTTCGGCCACCTTACCCCTCCAACCTCCCCCTCCAGGGGCAGAACCTTGGCCGCGTGGGTTACGCTCTAATTCACCAGTCACTTCCCCAAACACTCAAATTCGTTCCATGTAGCAAATCTGTGGCAGCGAGTAGCAGAGCAATATCTGTCGCCCCGTTACCCCCGGCCCATTGGGCTGTGTAGGCGGCACTCAGACATTCTGCTCGGGAACAGGGTTGGCAACTGCCAATGAAAAACACAACATTTTCCCTGGGCTCGAAGCCTCTGGGAATGACATAGCGACATAGGGACATAGAGAAACATGAGAGAATGGCTCTAAAGGGCAAGTTCACCTTTGAGATAACGTTTACTATGATGTAGAGAGGGATATTCTGAGACGATTTGCAATTGGTCTTCATTTTTTATTATTTGTAGTTATTTCATTTTCAGCTAAGAAGCTCTGCAGTTTGTAGTTTCAGTAGCTATTTGGTTGCTAGAATCCAGATTACCTTAGCAACCAGGGAGGGGTTTGGATGAGAGACAGGTATATGAATAGGGGAGGGGCTGAATAGAAAGATAAGGAATAAAAAGTAACAATAACAATAAAACTGGAGCCTCACAGAGCAATAGGGTTTGGCTGCCTGGGGTCAGTGACCCCCATTTGAAAGCTGCAAAGAAGCATTTTATTCTGGAACTATTTTGATCAGATTTTCACCTTCAGACACTGACAGGAATTTCACTGACGCAGGAAAGATGTAACTATTTCCCATAGGAAGATAAAGAACTTCTATTGATGATCTTATTGTACAGCGCTGGAATATGTTTATAAATAAATGTTAATAATAATAATATTTTGCTGGAACCCATGTAATTACATCCAGCTTTGCATGGTTTGTCCGCTCAGTCTCCCAATAGGAATATGAGTTCTGTAAATACGGCTATGGGATCAATTATCCGGAAACCCGTTATCCAGAAATCTCCAAATTAAAGGAAGGACGGAGACTCCCATAGACTCCATTATAAGCAAATAATTCTGTTTTTTAAAAAGGATTTCCTTTTTCTCTGTAATAATAATAATAAGGCAGTAGATTGTACCCGGGGGTACTAAGCTGCATGGATTCATATTGGGGGGCAATACGACCCTACTAGGGCTATTTACTGTTCTGTTAGTGACCTGTGTATGTGCCAACTATATTGTGGATATAAGGGACAGAACCTGTTACTGTTAATATTGAATGATTCAAATTGATAATCCTATGGGAAAATGTAGTTCTGACTAACACTGTTGGCTCATAATGGGGTTCAGTTCCAATCACAGGATTTACTATGGGGCAGATGTATCAAACTGTTGATTCTTAAAAAATTCCCAGCAATGCAATGTGTAAGGGCATGAAATAAATATTTGTATTTCTTGTAAATAACGAAAGCAATGTGCAGGTTATCCAGCAGGTGGCGCTAAGCCGGCCTGTGAGCCTTTAGACAACACCTTGCTCAGGCTCCTCCTCTTTTGGCCTGAGAATATCAGAGGCAGCAGCAAGGCCTTGTGGCCAGACCTACTGGGGAGGTTGGTACGGGACGAGCCATAGCAGTGCCAAGTATGTTCCCTCTAGGGGTGAAAGGTAGAGAGGGCTGGTTAGAAAGGGCAGCCAGTTGCCCCAACCAGGAGTGCTTGGAGAGAGGTAGAGCCCCCTGAGGCAATATGTGCGCCAGAGAGTGTTTAGGTTACAGGAGAGCCTGCGGGTGAAGCTTAGGGACTGTACATATGGTCACTGCCAGAGTGGGGCTAAGCCGCCCGGGCACACTAGCCAGCAGGGCCGGAACTAGGGGTAGGCAGAAGAGGCAGCTGCCTAGGGCGCAACGATTTAGGGGCCTCTCCTGCCTACCCCTAGTGCTAATTTGTCATTGCCTCCGCCGCTTGTCATTAGCGGCGGAGGCAATGACCGATCTAACCGCCCCACCCCCCTGCCCCTCCTCCTGTGCATTGGCGCGCATGCGCTGTTCGAGGGGGCGGGGAGGTGGGCGGAGTTGGCCGACCTGGTTGCCTAGGGCGCCCGGTCGGCTTGGCCCGCCCCTGCTAGCCAGGGATGCCACCTCTCCTGGTCGGGAACTCTGGATAGGGAGGAGGGGTGTGGTCACGGGGGCGGGCAACACCATCACAGGGGCGGGGCTATGATGCAGCATCAATCTTCAAAAATCCTGCCCGGTTTCCGAATTGGGAACACCAGGCAACCCAAGCCCTGCTGACCGGCCACCTCGCTCCCCCCACATGCACAAATGCACCCATGCTGGGAGTGTTTTGGGGAGGGGGAGTGTGCTTTACAGTCATGGGGGTAGAGGCAGGGAGTGCCATGAAATCAGCTGTGGGGGTAAGATCCCCAGGCTAGGGGTTGGCAAATGGGGTACCTGCCTAGCGCCCCCTCACCTGTACGGCATTCTGTTCTGCTGTTTTACAAATCTGAATTTCACAAAACCCACACAGTATAGGGGATAGTGACAGACATTCCGGAACTGATGGTTATTGTATAAGGAATGTGTATTACTAAAGGTTCGCTGTGTAAATTCTACTTACGTTTATATTATCTGATTCTCAACTGAGAACGTAATAACTGAATTCTGCTGCCCTAGGGCTGTGACTGGGAATGTAGTGTGGGATATACAGAATCTTATCAGCGCACCCTGGTACCTCTGGGGCACAACTGGGGCACAACTGTCTCCCCATGGAACTAGAGACCTGTGTACATCAGGCAATGCGGCCATTGGGGGGGGGGGGGTACTGGTGTGCCGGGCCCGGGGAATTCTGCTTGTGTTGTGAAACTTACAGTTATGTATAAAGTTACTTAGCGTAACCTGCCTAGAAACTAAAGATAATAAATAAATACCTTGTTCTGGGCCCCAAAGGTTCTGATGGTGACCCTGACATTAGATTCATGGGCTACTCCCTTATCTATCTAGGCTATCACCTTATGTATATACAGCTGCCAATCTCTATAATAAGCAAATATTATCTATAATGTGATCTTTATCGTTACAGACGCAGAGTTCTAGCCATATCCGATGGAATTGAGCACATTGGGGAGCTGCGCTGGGAATTAGCCCTCTGCCTTCTGGGCGCCTGGACCGTTTGTTATTTCTGCATTTGGAAAGGGACCAAATCCACAGGAAAGGTCAGACTTTATATATACATTTATATATACTTTATATAAGGGCAATTCCAGTGGGAAAGAACCCTTGTTTCTCAGAGGGAGCTGCTAGGGCTATTACTCAGGCAGGTAAAGCTTCAATAAATATAGGGCTCTAGGGGGCGCTAATGTGGCAAATCTATTGGCAGGAAAATGCCCAAATGCCTTTCCTTCCCCTTTAACAGGCAGGTATCTGAGTAATGAATTCAGGTTTTAATTAAAAAGATGGATGAAGGGATATAAATTCTCCTCAAATGTGTAAATGTTTATAGTTATAAAGCACCTAGGAGTTCATAGGGAGCAGCAGTTATAATACATGAGTATAGTCGGTTTTACTAGTTCAACACAACGGCTGATTCCTTTGCTGGAGACTCGTCTGTTTATCATCTTGTTCAGCCCAAATAAGAATGAACTAAGGGGTTTAACTGGGATTCACTTTCCCTTGAATGTGAGTGAAATAGAAAACAATAAGGGGATTAACTTCCCCTTGAAAATGTATCAAGGACAGGCTGCCATTGGCTATCGGCAGCTTAAACCTGGTTATCGGCAGTCTAAAAAAATCACATAAAGTTTCATAAACCTCAAATTCTTAAGAAAATACAGAGAATTATCTCATAAAAAAATGAAATCGTATAATGCCAAAAAATACAAAAATGAGAAAAAGAAAAAAATGTGAACTTTTCTCTAAAAACCTTGGTAAATGGGCCCCTAAATGTTGGGAATGTACCGTAAATTTCACGCCATTCCCATCCCACAGAATGAGGTTATTTCTCTGTACTCATCTCAGCCGCGGCTTCTGCCTCCTCCAGTCTGAAATACCGTTTCACTCTCTTGGGAGAACAGTAACCTGGAAATATATTGAAGCAATTAATATTTCATAAGTACGAGAGATATTCCTTGGGATATTCAGTTTATGGGAGGAGGAGTCGGGCTGGGGGGCTGCGGGGCTGGGGGGCTCAGTGTCACCTTCACAGGTCACATCATCCAGCTGCAAACCCTCCAATTACTTCTATTCTATCAGTATATATTGCCTTATATATATATATACAGTATATATTGTATCAGTAGGTATCATTATATATATATATACAGGTATAGGACTGTTCTGCCCCCAATAAGGGGTAATTATATCTTAGTTGGGATCAAGTACAGGTACTGTTTTATTATTACAGAGAAAAGGGAATCATTTAACCATTAAATAAACCCAATAGGGCTGTTCTGCCCCAATAAGGGGTAATTATATCTTAGTTGGGATCAAGTACAGGTACTGTTTTATTATTACAGAGAAAAGGGAATCATTTAACCATTAAATAAACCCAATAGGGCTGTTCTGCCCCCAATAAGGGGTAATTATATCTTAGTTGGGATCAAGTACAGGTACTGTTTTATTATTACAGAGAAAAGGGAATCATTTAACCATTAAATAAACCCAATAGGGCTGTTCTGCCCCCAATAAGGGGTAATTATATCTTAGTTGGGATCAAGTACAGGTACTGTTTTATTATTACAGAGAAAAGGGAATCATTTAACCATGAAATAAACCCAATAGGGCTGTTCTGCCCCAATAAGGGGTAATTATATCTTAGTTGGGATCAAGTACAGGTACTGTTTTATTATTACAGAGAAAAGGGAATCATTTAACCATGAAATAAACCCAATAGGGCTGTTCTGCCCCCAATAAGGGGTAATTATATCTTAGTTGGGATCAAGTACAGGTACTGTTTTATTATTACAGAGAAAAAGAAACCATTATTAAAAATGTGAATGGGTCTATGGGAGGTGGCCTTTCCATAATTCAGAACTTTCTGGATAATGTGTTTCCGGATAAGGGGTCTGATACATGTATATATATATATATATATATATATATCAGTTACTGCACTGTGTTGCAAAACAATTACACAAAGCAGGGTACACAGCCAAATCAGTTGTATAACATTATATATAATAATTATTATCAGACCAGAACACCCTTTGACAATATATTTATGCCTTTATTATAACACACTGCAAAAATATCCTTATCTATCCTTATTAGGCCTTTGCCCAAGGATAGTGCAATAGCTATTTATCACACTTTCACATCTGAAATCTGCCCCTGTAAGGCCACCGTAAGTCTGGAACCAGTTTAACCCCTTTTGAGGTGCAGCATTCGGACAAGGACCCCCCTTAGCGTATAACAAGATTATTGCCATTCAGTCCTTATAATGTACCAAAGAAATGATTCTAATTGACCCCCAGGATGGGCTCCCAGGGGTATTTAGTAGAGAAAACAGGCATTTCCCCCAAGTCTGTCCCTAACTGGCCCTCAGGCTGGGCCTCCAAACCAAGGCTCTGAGCTTAGGAACTCGCGCTCTACAGAGAGGAGCCCAGCCTTGTGAGGGTTTTGTTTGCTTGCAAAGGCAGGTTTGTTGCACTGATACCCTGTTATTGTGTGTGTCGGGTGGGGGTGTATTGGATGCAGATACAAATAAACTGGCTTATGAATATCGTTAGTAAGATAAAATTAGAATACATTTGCATAATAAGATACTAATGCAATCAGTCGCAGTTAAATCAAAATAATGTATTTTTCAAGAGTTAAACGAAGCTGCGGCTGTAGAGAGGGCATTATATTAAACTGGTCACTGTAGAGAAGAAAATCTTGATTTTTTTTTAAGGTTTCCAGTAAAATTAAAGCAACACTGTCACAGGGAAACCTGTTTGTTACAAACCCTTTAGTTAATGGAGCTTCTCCAGCAGAATCCTGCATTGTAATCTGTTTTTCCCATGGGGCTAGCCATATTCTTCATTTCCCAGGGTGCCACAGCCATGTGACCTGTGCTCTGATAAACTTCACTCACACTTTACTGCTGCGCTGCAAGTTGGAGTGATATCCCCCCCTCCCCCCCAGCAGCCAATCAGCAGAACAATGGGAAGGGAGCAAGATAGCAGCTCCCAGTAGGTATCAGAATAGCACTCAATAGTAAGAAATCCAAGTCCGGTTTGGGACTCCTCCAGTTACATGGGAGTAGGAGAAACAATAGGTTAGCTGAAAGCAGTTCTAATGTGTAGCGCTGGCTGAAAGCTCAGACTCAGGCACACTTTACTGCTGCGCTGCAAGTTGGAGTGATATCCCCCCCCCTCACCCCCAGCAGCCGATCAGCAGAACAATGGGAAGGGAGCAAGATAGCAGCTCCCAGTAGGTATCAGAATAGCACTCAATAGTAAGAAATCCAAGTCCGGTTTGGGACTCCTCCAGTTACATGGGAGTAGGAGAAACAATAGGTTAGCTGAAAGCAGTTCTAATGTGTAGCGCTGGCTGAAAGCTCAGACTCAGGCACACTTTACTGCTGCGCTGCAAGTTGGAGTGATATCCCCCCCCCCACAAAGACTTGGATTTAGTGGAGACAAGGGCAAGTGAATGATGAATTCCAGCACTGGCTAAATATTGATTTCAAACAAATTCAGTGTAAAATTGTGGACTAAAAAGAGATGTTTGTAACTTGACCCCCCGCCCCCACAAAACCAGGTTTGAGAGAGTATTTGCCCCCCCTATACACGCCAAGAACCCTTTATATCCGGGCAGATCTGACGCACTGTGATATAATGGTGTCACGTTCGCTATTTGCCCCCCTGAATGCGCCATTTAGCTCCGTGTAAGGGGCTGTTCTGCCGGCGCAAGACACTAATTTATGTGACTACAACGAAGCCCTATAAATATATCATGGATTTTACTTTTCCTACATTTCTTGCACTAAAATATTTATATGGTTTGATATATGGGATGTACGTGGGGGGGGGTGTTATGAAGGGACAATCTGGCACCGAGCATTCCTAGAAGGGTTGGGCTATTGTGTGGGAACCCATTATCCTCCAGAAAACAACTTTAAGGGAGACATATAGGATAATGGAACCCCCTAACCCTGTAGGCAATTATGAATAATATCCGGTGCTGGTTTCCCTTTGGGCTAAACATTAACCCTATCTGTAACAATGGCCCCTTTATTGGGGCTCCCTATAGATCCTCTCAGGTCCCTGTCTGGGTTTCACATGAGGGGTGGGCGTGTCCTAATGGTCCCTGCCAGAAGCACAGAAGGAGGGGGAGAGCCAATCACAGCCCTGCAGTCACACAAGCACAGACAGGCTTCAGTTCCCTATCAGGTCAGCCTAGCTGCTGATTGGTTCCTATCCTACAGTGCCGCCGCCCCCCTGCACAGCCTGGGAAAGGAGGCAGCAGGAAGTGGAACAGATGGGCGGGGCTAGTGGGGTTTTTGGAGAAAATTGCAATAAATCAGGCCAAAACACTACTTTTTAAAGCCCATTCCTTCTATAGTTAGATAAGTACAACTCATAGGCACAATGTTGTTTTTACTCAATATGTCTCAAAGCTTTGTACTGAGTTGTGCCGCATTTAAAAGAGAATTAAACCCTAAAAATGAATATGGCTTGAAATACCTTTTATACTTTATAAACTGAACTTATTGAACCAGCCTAAAGGTTCAGCATCTCAATAGCAGCAATGATCCAGGACTTTAACCTTCTCACAGGGGGTCACTATCTTGGTGCCAGTGCCAGGGCCAACGATCGAATTAGCCTACACTTTCCCCAATATCGCTCACCCGTAGGTGGAGATATCGGGAGAAGATCCGCTCGCTTGGCGACCTCGGCAAGTGAGCGGATCTTCATGTGTATGGGGACCTTAAGTCACATCTAATTGGATAGGAAAAGCGAATGGAAGGGACGCGGCTCTCCGGCAGATTGCCCCCTCGCTCCGATTCAGTTTCAGCCGGAACATTACTCCAAGGAGCAGCTTTTAACAGAAGCAAATGAGAAAATGTAATTAAAGTCTCGTTCCGCCGGCGAGTGGGATGGAACGCACAATAGCGCCGACCCTAGAGCCCTGTTAGGGAATAACATTTTAATCAACAGAATTGAATTATTCTTCCGACCCATAAAGTCCGTGGCCCTCGTCTTTCTCATCAAGCGGAATATCTCGGGCAAGTTCCACGGAAGGAACTGAATGGCTGCAGGGAAGCGCTTGGGCTCAGCCAGGGAAATAAAGATTTTGGGAAGAAGAAAGAGCCTTTCAGGCCCCAGAAAGCAACAATCCCATTCTCTCAAGTACCTTTTGTTTCACGTTCAAGTGATGGCAAATAACCGCCCTCCGTGGCCCCGGCTCCAACAGTCACCGAGATTGATCTCCTTATTGAACAAAGTAAATGGGAGAGTCCATGACATGAATGTCGAGTTCCCAGTCTTTAAACTCCCCCCGTGAGAGGCAATAAAACAGCCAGATCCCTTCCCCTGCCCCGGCCCCGGCTCTCCGGCCCATTCAGGTCTCCGTGCCCCCGGCCTCCGCGTCTCTGATACAATTGTGCTGGAGAAATGAGAAAAACATTGTAACAAAGTGCAGCTCTTTTTGCTGCTGGGGGGTAAGTTACGGGGGGGGGTTATAATGAGAATAAAGAGAATCAAACTGTGAGGTTTCACTTAGATACAGACTGATCCTTATCCTGGGCACAGAATATTCCTTCCCTGTATTTATACGTATTTGTGAGAGTCGCCATTTTGTTTCCCCATCACCAGTGGTTGGCTGGGTTTTTTAGTTCAACCCCTTCAGAGGTCAAACCTTTCTGGGGGGCCCCTCTTATTTCATGTGAGAGCCGCCATTTTGTTCTCCTTTCACCAGTGGTTGGCTGGATTTTTTAGTTCAACCCCACTGGAGGTCGAACCTTTCTCAAGGGCCCCTCTTATTTCATGTGAGAGCCGCCATTTTGTTCTCCTTTCACCAGTGGTTGGCTGGATTTTTTAGTTCAACCCCACTGGAGGTCGAACCTTTCTCAAGGGCCCCTCTTATTTCATGTGAGAGCCGCCATTTTGTTCTCCTTTCACCAGTGGTTGGCTGGGTTTTTTAGTTCAACCCCTTCAGAGGTCAAACCTTTCAGGGGGGCCCCTCTTATTTCATGTGAGAGGTGCCATTTTGTTTCCCCTTCACCAGTGGTTGGCTGGGTTTTTTAGTTCAACCCCTTCAGAGGTCAAACCTTTCAGGGGGGCCCCTCTTATTTCATGTGAGCGGTGCCATTTTGTTTCCCCTTCACCAGTGGTTGGCTGGGTTTTTTAGTTCAACCCCTTCAGAGGTCAAACCTTTCAGGGGGGCCCCTCTTATTTCATGTGAGAGGTGCCATTTTGTTTCCCCTTCACCAGTGGTTGGCTGGGTTTTTTAGTTCAGCCCCTTCGGAGGTCGAACCTTTCTCAAGGGCCCCTCTTATTTCATGTGAGAGCCGCCATTTTGTTCTCCTTTCACCAGTGGTTGGCTGGATTTTTTAGTTCAACCCCACTGGAGGTCGAACCTTTCTCGGGGCCCCTCTTATTTCATAACAGGGTCACAGATGTTAGAAAACATTCAGTCACATTTCCAAAGAATATCAAAGACGGCAAATATATTGTGACCCCTAAATATCAGCCTAAATGGCCATAAAGCTGGCCTTTAATTATGGTTACCCCCTCCCCTGCATGGGAACTCCAGGCAGGGGGGTGGGGGTGTGACATCATGGGGCAGATTCTGACACAGTCATCGTCGATTGGCTAATAGCCATGGAGAAAACTGGGCGGGCAGTTATGACTTGGACAGCTCTACTGAAAAATTGGGCTGTCCGGGTCAAAACCGGACTGGTGGCATCTAGAATAGCAACAAGGGTTAAGGCCAGTGTTCAGGTTGAGCCCCCACCTCCCTAGTAGGTTATGTAAGGATCTAGCCCTCTCATAGCTAGTCATAAGTCTCCAGTCTCCAGTTAGGGCCCGGCCTCAAACTCCCCTCCAGCGAGTGAAGCCCAATGAAGATGAACTTTGCAATCCACTTTAATGGACTGGGGAACCCACCTGACATGCCCAGCCAATAGATACTGCTTAACTGATACGTGGGAAATCTTTTCCCCACCCAACGCTACAGACACAAGAAAGTGCCCACACGTTGCCTGCCCCACTGTGTATGTGCAGGGCTAATATTGTACCAGACATAAGGCGGCCATACAGGGGCAGATTTCAGCTGCCGATTTGGGTCCTTTCATATTTGTCAGCTTTTTTTTTGGCCCCCACAGCCTACCTGAACGATATTGCGCCTAAAATTGGGCAGATCATGATCGGGCCAAAGAGCGGTGCCATAGAGCGGTGCCAGAGAGCGGTGCCATAGAGCGGGGCCATAAAGCTGTGCCATACAGCTGTGCCATAGAGCGGTGCCACAGAGCGGTGCCACAGAGCGGTGCCACAGAGCGGTGCCAGAGAGCGGTGCCATAGAGCGGTGCCATAGAGCGGTGCCATAAAGCTGTGCCATAGAGCGGTGCCATAGAGCGGTGCCATAGAGCTGTGCCATAGAGCGGTGCCATAGAGCGGTGCCATAGAGCGGTGCCATAGAGCTGTGCCATAGAGCGGTGCCATAGAGCTGTGCCATAGAACTGTGC
Source organism: Xenopus tropicalis (assembly GCF_000004195.4). Lineage (NCBI taxonomy): Eukaryota > Metazoa > Chordata > Amphibia > Anura > Pipidae > Xenopus > Xenopus tropicalis. The sequence goes on from NC_030680.2 coordinate 152,659,264, forward strand.
CATAGAGCGGTGCCATAGAGCGGGTCCATAGAGCTGTGCCATAGAGCGGTGCCATAGAGCGGTGCCATAGAGCTGTGCCATAGAGCGGTGCCATAGAGCGGTGCCATAGAGCTGTGCCATATAGCGGTGCCATAGAGCTGTGCCATAGAGCGGTGCCATAGAGCTGTGCCATAGAGCGGTGCCATAGAGCGGTGCCAGAGAGCGGTGCCATAGAGCGGTGCCATAGAGCGGTGCCATAGAGCTGTGCCATAGAGCGGTGCCATAGAGCTGTGCCATAGAACTGTGCCATAGAGCGGTGCCATAGAGCGGGTCCATAGAGCTGTGCCATAGAGCGGTGCCATAGAGCGGTGCCATAGAGCTGTGCCATAGAGCGGTGCCATAGAGCGGTGCCATAGAGCGGGGCCATAGAGCGGTGCCATAGAGCGGTGCCATAGAGCGGGGCCATAGAGCGGGGCCATAGAGCGGGGCCATAGAGCGGTGCCATAGAGCTGTGCCATAGAGCGGTGCCATAGAGCGGTGCCATAGAGCGGTGCCGTACGTGTGCATTACCAGGGATATCAGTGGATCAGGAGTCTCTAACAAGCGGCAGATGGTTCTTGTGACTCAATAATAAAAACACCAGGTTGCGCTGAGCCCAATCCCACGAAGCGCTGTAGCCGTAAACATGGAGAGATTTCCCTGGCACGTAACTCACTGGCGCTGTGCCATGTACACACGCTGCCCGGGCACACTCTATTGCTTTCACCTTCAGTTAACTCTTAGTATGCTGTAGAGTGGCTAATTCTAAGCAACTTTCTAACTGGTCTTCATTTTCTCCTTTTTATAGTTTCTTTTTCTGACTCTCTCCAACTTTCAAATGGGGGTCACTGACCCCAAGTGCCAAAAAAACCAAAGGCTACAATCATATTTTCATTGCTACTTTATATTACTTATCTTTATATTAATGCCCTCTTCTATTCATATTCCAGCCTCTCATTTAAATCAGTGCCTGGTTGCTAAGGTAATTTGGACCCTAGCAACCAGGTAGCTGCTATCATCTATCTATGTATCTATGTATCTATGTATCTATGTATCTATGTATCTATGTATCTATGTATCTATCTATCTATCTATCTATCTATTATCTATCCCTGGTGTGGGGGGGCTGGGTGCCTGGGCACTGAGCTGCTAGTGTGGGGGGGCTGGGTCCCTGGGCACTGAGCTGCTGGTGTGGGGGGGCTGGGTCCCTGGGTGCCGAGCTGCTGGTGTGGGGGGGCTGGGTCCCTGGGCGCCGAGCTGCTGGTGTGGGGGGGCTGGGTCCCTGGGCACTGAGCTGCTGGTGTGGGGGGGCTGGGTCCCTGGGCGCCGAGCTGCTGGTGTGGGGGGGCTGGGTCCCTGGGCACTGAGCTGCTGGTGTGGGGGGGCTGGGTCCCTAGGATGTAAGTCTGACATAATGACTTTATCAGTAACTCATGAAGCGACTGTAGCTGGTGTGGGGGGGCTGGGTCCCTGGGTACTGAGCTGCTGGTGTGGGGGGGCTGGGTCCCTGGGCACTGAGCTGCTGGTGTGGGGGGGCTGGGTCCCTGGGCACTGAGCTGCTGGTGTGGGGGGGCTGGGTCCCTGGGTACTGAGCTGCTGGTGTGGGGGGGCTGGGTCCCTGGGCACTGAGCTGCTGGTGTGGGGGGGCTGGGTCCCTGGGTACTGAGCTGCTGGTGTGGGGGGGCTGGGTCCCTGGGCACTGAGCTGCTGGTGTGGGGGGGCTGGGTCCCTAGGGGGGATACTCACTGGGCTGAGAGCCTGGGAATATTACACTTTATTTATTGTGTCTCACCTGCCTGATCTGTTCCTTCCCAACAGGTTGTGTATGTCACGGCCACGTTCCCCTACGTGATGCTCCTCATCCTCCTCATTCGTGGGGTGACTCTCCCCGGAGCCTCTCAGGGCATCAAGTTCTACCTGTACCCCGACCTGTCCCGGCTGTCAGACCCACAGGTAGGGCTTATATATTATATATTACGTATGTAGCAGATTGTACACAAATTAAGGATAATGTTGCCCTCCATGGGGGGGAGGCAGCCCCTGATTGGGCAGATTTACCCAACGTCTCTCTGGTATAACTGGGTATTTTCTAATGCAATTTGCTCAAATTGATCCACAAATGAAGTGTCTGGGGGTTGGTGAAGGTTCTAGATGTTTTCTAGATACTGTATATCCCATTCCAAGGTGTATCTAGATGGAGGAGTGAATTACCAATACCCTTTCCTGTATAACAGCCCCCCCTTTGCACACAAACATTGGGGTCCCGCTCCCAGTTCTTCTTCTGACCTTCACAATAGGCTTCCGGGAATATCTATGAGAGCAAAAAGCCATTTTACCTAATTATGTTTCTAACTGGTCCAGGGTCGGACCGGGCCGGTGGGACACTGGGAAGAAACCTGGTGACCCCTGGCCTTTTTTGGGCCCCACCAACGTGACGTAAAACAACGCTGCCCTGTGCAAGGGGAGGGGCAAGTATGGTGGGTGGAGCTTGGCTGACTTTGCACTAAGGGGCAAAAAAGCACATCCCATTATGCTCCATTAAAAAGCACTTGCTTCCAGGGTCTACCTGCCTCTGTAGCCCTGTGTCCCTGCAAAGTGTAAGCTGTAGGACAAGAAGGGAGTGGGAGGAGTTATGCCTATGTGCCTACCTCCCCCGCAGCAGTACAGCATTCCTTTTTGGGGCACAGTGCCACCCTGCTCACTGCTGGTAGGGGTATAATGAATGGGTAACTCAATGGGGCTTCTGGCTGTAGAAGTCGGGGGGAATAGGCTTGGGGGGCAGCAGAACCAGATGCACCTAAAGACTGGATTTAACCCCTAAACTGGACTCTTAGCTTAACCCTATGCTAAGTGATGGGTCCCTCCTTATAACTCACTAGGGGGGGTTATCACAGTGTAGTAACCAGGGAAGCTATTCATTACATCTGCCATTAATGTATAATGATATATCCCACAAACTGGAGACTAAATACCCCATAGTGGGTCTGGGGGTGATGGCAATACCAGTCTGACAGTATGATTGTTGGGATCTATAAAATATTGCAGAGGAAAATATATATATATAAATGTGTATTTTGGTTTCATTATATACAGTATATGTTGCATTGATAGTGATTATACTGAGCTACAGTAGAGGCCATTGCTCTCGGGCAGGTTTATGTGTAATAATGTAATAGAAACCGGAATTAAAGCGACCGACTGCCTTTCATTCATTGTGCTGAATAGTTGTCATTAGTGTCAGAATCGAATAGAAATGGCAACAAAGTTATTTGTAACAGATTATGGGCAAGTTGATTATTAGTAGCCCGGGCAGGTAGAGCGGCACGAGGCCATGACAATGGGGGTGAATAGGAACCCAGGAAGTTAGTGTGGATGGGATGGGATAGGATGATGGGAATTGTAGTGCCGAAAGAGCCAGTGGGAGGAGAGAGAGGCGGCATAAATAAAAGAGACAGAAAGGGGGATCACTACCTCGTGCATACCCCCCAACTGTCCCGCTTTTCGCAATTAGGGGCTACTGTGTATGGGGGCACTGTGTATTGGAGGTACTCTCTATGGGGGCAATTAGGGGCTACTGTGTATAGGGGCACTGTGTATTGGAGGTACTCTCTATGGGGGCAATTGGGGGGTACTGTGTATGGGGGGCACTGTGTATTGGAGGTACTCTGTATGGGGGCAATTGCGGAGTACTGTGTATGGGGGGCACTGTGTATTGGAGGTACTCTCTATGGGGGCAATTAGGGGCTACTGTGTATAGGGGCACTGTGTATTGGAGGTACTCTCTATGGGGGCAATTGGGGGGTACTGTGTATGGGGGGCACTGTGTATTGGAGGTACTCTCTATGGGGGCAATTAGGGGCTACTGTGTATGGGGGGTACTGTGTATGGGGGAAATTGGGGGCACTGTGTATGGGCATTGTGTATGGGGGGGTACTTTCTATGGGGGAAATTGGGGGCAATGTATGGGGGCATTGTGTATGGGGGGGTACTTTCTATGGGGCAGTGTATGGGGGCTACTGTCTGTCTATGGGGTCAATTGGGGGCACTGTCTATGGAGGGCATTGTCTATGGGGGTAAATGGGGCACTGTGTATGGGGGGTACTGTCTATTGGGCCAATGGGGCAAAAAAATGAATTTTAAAAATGGGGTGTGGTAATTGTGGCGTGGCCACAGAAGTGGGCGTGGTAAAAAAAATTTGCCGCGCTGCACGCGCCAAATCTTTTTGTCCCTCTTTTCATTTTTCAAATGTTGGGAGGTATGACCTCATGGCAGCTGGAGAGGAGGGGACAGTGTTCCCGCCCGCCCGCCCTAGAGTAAGGGATTTGGGGGGTAGGTATTGGTTTGAGTAGTCGCAGCTTTAGGCGTGGTGGGGCTGCCCTAGGGGGAGCCAAAAGGGGCTAAATAGATGGAGGTACAGGTGTTTCCTGGAGGGGCAGGCCTGGGGGCTAGGCTTTGGGGGGGAATAGTAGGCACAGGAGGTGGGAAAGTTTGCTTGCCGAGGCCTAGTCACAGGTTGTTAATGGTAACAATTGTAATGCAGCCTTCAGCGGCTAAATGTTATGTTTATGTAATTGGTGAAAAGTGTATTGAAATTAAACATTGATTACAATTCTGTGATGTTGTTTAATACAATAAGCTGGGCCTTTCCACCCAAAATGGGGGTTAAAAGAAAGGTTGTTGCAACCTCCCCATGTATTATTAGTCGTACACGGAGGGGGATTTTGTGCAACTTGTCTGCGGGTTATTGTATGTTTCATTGTACATATAGGGGACCTGTTATCCAGAATGCTTGGGACCTGGAGTTTTGGAGAAAAAATTCTCTCATCGCTATTACTGAATAGCAGTCTGACATAGTCATAGCAACATTGTGGTGTCTGAGTAGCCTCCTATGATTCTGAGTAGCCTCCTATGACTCTGAGTAGCCTCCTATGATTCTGAGTAGCCTCCTATGATTCTGAGTAGCCTCCTATGATTCTGAGTAGCCTCCTATGACTCTGAGTAGCCTCCTATGATTCTGAGTAGCCTCCTATGATTCTGAGTAGCCTCCTATGACTCTGAGTAGCCTCCTATGATTCTGAGTAGCCTCCTATGACTCTGAGTAGCCTCCTATGATTCTGAGTAGCCTCCTATGATTCTGTGTAGCCTCCTATGATTCTGAGTAGCCTCCTATGACTCTGAGTAGCCTCCTATGATTCTGAGTAGCCTCCTATGACTCTGAGTAGCCTCCTATGACTCTGAGTAGCCTCCTATGATTCTGAGTAGCCTCCTATGATTCTGAGTAGCCTCCTATGATTCTGAGTAGCCTCCTATGACTCTGAGTAGCCTCCTATGATTCTGAGTAGCCTCCTATGACTCTGAGTAGCCTCCTATGACTCTGAGTAGCTTCCTTGGGGGCTCATGTGACTGTCTCTGCTTCCTTTGCATGGGGGAGTGTATTTCCCGGTACCCGTGTGACTGTCTCTGCTTCCTGTGCATGTGGGAGTGTATTTCCCGGTACCCATGTGACTGTCTCTGCTTCCTTTGCACGGGGGAGTGTATTTCCTGGTACCCATGTGACTGTCTCTGCTTCCTGTGCATGTGGGAGTGTATTTCCCGGTACCCATGTGACTGTCTCTGCTTCCTTTGCACGGGGGAGTGTATTTCCTGGTACCCATGTGACTGTCTCTGCTTCCTTTGCACGGGGGAGTGTATTTCCCGGTACCCATGTGACTGTCTCTGCTTCCTTTGCACGGGGGAGTGTATTTCCTGGTACCCGTGTGACTGTCTCTGCTTCCTTTGCATGGGGGAGTGTATTTCCCGGTACCCGTGTGACTGTCTCTGCTTCCTTTGCACGGGGGAGTGTATTTCTTGGTACTCATGTGACTGTCTCTGCTTCCTTTGCACGGGGGAGTGTATTTCTTGGTACCCATGTGACTGTCTCTGCTTCCTGTGCATGTGGGAGTGTATTTCCTGGTACCCATGTGACTGTCTCTGCTTCCTGTGCACGGGGGAGTGTATTTCCTGGTACCCATGTGACTGTCTCTACTTCCTGTGCATGTGGGACTGTATTTCCTGGTACCCATGTGACTGTCTCTACTTCCTGTGCATGTGGGAGTGTATTTCCTGGTACCCATGTGACTGTCTCTGCTTCCTTTGCACGGGGGAGTGTATTTCCTGGTACCCATGTGACTGTCTCTACTTCCTGTGCATGTGGGACTGTATTTCCTGGTACCCATGTGACTGTCTCTGCTTCCTGTGCATGTGGGAGTGTATTTCCTGGTACCCATGTGACTGTCTCTACTTCCTGTGCACGGGGGAGTGTATTTCCTGGTACCCATGTGACTGTCTCTACTTCCTGTGCATGTGGGACTGTATTTCCTGGAGCCCTCTAATGCTTTATGTTGGGGTTTTCAGTTAAAAATAAATAACCAGAACAAGTTTTAGGATAATAATTAAACTTGTACCTGACGTTCAGTTACATATAATAAAGCAGATATGTATCTGTGGTTTCTATGGGAAGAGGAGACAGAGTAACCGTAACTATTACAAAGCTCCGTATCATTATAATCTGTACAACTGGGATTCTGTGGCCGACAGGGTCGTTCCCCCCCAGTAAATGTTTCATAAGTAAATCAATTTCCTTGATAGATATTTCCATCTTTCTATCAGTCCCATAGATATAAGTTTTATTCACGGCGGGAAGCGAGTTCCTTTGGAACAGAGATAATATTAGATAAAGACTCCGACTCCATCCGTCACCCCGACACCGACTGCCAATCTGCTTATACGATCAGTTATAAACTGCCAGATTATTCTGCTCCCCATACGGCTCTATGGCTGACAGGAAAAGATTGAATTACACTAAATGGCTTGTGATCTCCCTTTATCTGAGATTTATTCTACCAGAAATGTCTCCCTTAATAATGTTCCGTAATGTGTATATAAAGGGAACAATAGCGATAATATGGGGCCCGGGTCTGTCTGTCTGTCTGTCTCTGGTATTCCTGTTATAGGGGCTGTTAATGTAAATATTTCACATTTTGTTTATAAAATGAGCATTTTTAAAACTAATGCAGATATATATAGAAACATTGGGGTAACAGTCACCCCGCTATAGTTCCAGGGGTACCCAGGGCACAAATAAGCACTCACCCCAAATCCCCCCCTAACTGGCCTTCAGGCTGGGCCCCCTTAGCCCATAACAAGGTTACAGATATATAGAAACATTGGGGTAACAGTCACCCCGCTATAGTTCCAGGGGTACCCAGGGCACAAATAAGCACTCACCCCAAATCCCCCCCTAACTGGCCTTCAGGCTGGGCCCCCTTAGCCCATAACAAGGTTACAGATATATAGAAACATTGGGGTAACAGTCACCCCGCTATAGTTCCAGGGGTACCCAGGGCACAAATAAGCACTCACCCCAAATCCCCCCCTAACTGGCCTTCAGGCTGGGCCCCCTTAGCCCATAACAAGGTTACAGATATATAGAAACATTGGGGTAACAGTCACCCCGCTATAGTTCCAGGGGAACCCAGGGCACAAATAAGCACTCACCCCAAATCCCCCCCTAACTGGCCTTCAGGCTGGGCCCCCTTAGCCCATAACAAGGTTACAGATATATAGAAACATTGGGGTAACAGTCACCCTGCTATAGTTCCAGGGGTACCCAGGGCACAAATAAGCACTCACCCCAAATCCCCCCCTAACTGGCCTTCAGGCTGGGCCCCCTTAGCCCATAACAAGGTTACAGATATATAGAAACATTGGGGTAACAGTCACCCCGCTATAGTTCCAGGGGTACCCAGGGCACAAATAAGCACTCACCCCAAATCCCCCCCTAACTGGCCTTCAGGCTGGGCCCCCTTAGCCCATAACAAGGTTACAGATATATAGAAACATTGGGGTAACAGTCACCCCGCTATAGTTCCAGGGGTACCCAGGGCACAAATAAGCACTCACCCCAAATCCCCCCTAACTGGCCTTCAGGCTGGGCCCCCTTAGCCCATAACAAGGTTACAGATATATAGAAACATTGGGGTAACAGTCACCCCGCTATAGTTCCAGGGGTACCCAGGGCACAAATAAGCACTCACCCCAAATCCCCCCTAACTGGCCTTCAGGCTGGGCCCCCTTAGCCCATAACAAGGTTACAGATATATAGAAACATTGGGGTAACAGTCACCCTGCTGGGTGGGTTAATAAGCACAGAAAGAGTGAATACTGGGGTCCCTGCTAGGGGGTTTCGGGGGGTGAAGGCAAAGACTTGCCCACACACAAGAGAAACAACACCGAGCCCCCCAGAGCCCCCCAGAGCCCCCCGCCCCGGTGCTGGTATTCATTGGGCCGCACTTGTTTTCTCTCTCCCCGGCTCAGAGAAATCTCACTTTCATCCAAGTCCAAAGAAAATGGCCACAAAGGAGTTTTAAGAAAGTTGTTTGAGTGAGACAAAGCGCAAGGAAGTAATGCAAATGAGGGGGGACAAATGCAAATGAGGGGAGACAAATGCAAATGAGGGGAGACAAATGCAAATGAGGGGAGACAAATGCAAATGAGGGGAGACAAATGCAAATGAGGGGAGACAAATGCAAATGAGGGGAGACAAATGCAAATGAGGGGGGACAAATGCAAATGAGGGGAGACAAATGCAAATGAGGGGAGACAAATGCAAATGAGGGGAGACAAATGCAAATGAGGGGAGACAAATGCAAATGAGGGTGGACAAATGCAAATGAGGGGAGACAATACCCCGGGGAGAGTTGCTATTAGGACCCATTTGAGTGTAACACTGCGAGTGCCGGGGGGGGGGGGCACAATGAATACAATAAGTAGGGAAACCACCCAGCGAGTTACCCCAGTGACTCTGCCCTATAAACCCTGCTGCTCGGGGGAGGCCGGTCCCACAATATAAATGTACAGGGGAAACCCCTCAGATTGGGGGGAAAGGGATAGAATAAGGAAAGCAGGGGCCCCATGAATATCAGAAGGGCCCCAATGGGGGGCAACTCCCCAGCTCTAGCTGCCCCGCTACATCTCCCCGCTCCCTGGCACAAATAGAAATGGCTAATGGGGGTATGAAAGGGGTGCCCAAGCCAAAGGCCTCTCTGGGTTACTGGGTGCCCACACTTGCTGAACAGAACCCCTGGAACTTTGGGGCAAGAGTTATTTTGGAACATACCCCATCCTGCTCCACTGCAGGTACCGGCAATTGTTCTTCCCTGAAATTTGGCATAAGTCAGTAGTGTAACAAGTACCCTTAGTGGGGCCCAGCACAGCCGCTCAGTACTTTATCCCATCTGCCCCCTGCCTGTGTCCCACCCATACCCTGCCTGCCTGTGTCCCGCCCATACCCCACCTGCTTGTATTCCGCTTGCCCCCTGCCTGCCTGTGTCCCGCCCATACCCTGCCTGCCTCTGTCCCGCCCATACCCCACCTGCTTGTATTCCGCTTGCCCCCTGCCTGCCTGTGTCCCACCCATACCCCACCTGCTTGTATTCCGCTTGCCCCCTGCCTGCCTGTGTCCCACCCATACCCCACCTGCTTGTATTCCGCTTGCCCCCTGCCTGCCTGTGTCCCGCCCATACCCTGCCTGCCTGTGTCCCACCCATACCCCACCTGCTTGTATTCCGCTTGCCCCCTGCCTGCCTGTGTCCCACCCATACCCACCTGCTTGTATTCCGCTTGCCCCCTGCCTGCCTGTGTCCCACCCATACCCCACCTGCTTGTATTCTGCTTGCCCCCTGCCTGCCTGTGTCCCACCCATACCCCACCTGCTTGTATTCAACTTGCATCCTGCCTGCCCATGTCCTGCCAATACCCTGCCTGTGTACCGCTTGCCCCCTGCCTGCCTGTGTCCTGCCAATACCCTGCCTGTGTTCCGCTTGCCCCCTGCCTGCCTGTGTCCCACCCATACCCCACCTGCTTGTATTCCGCTTGCCCCCCGCCTGCCTGTGTCTCGCCCATACCCCACCTGCTTGTATTCCGCTTGCCCCCGCCTGCCTGTGTCCCGCCCATACCCCACCTGCTTGTATTCCGCTTGCCCCCGCCTGCCTGTGTCCCGCCCATACCCTGCCTGCTTGTATTCCGCTTGCCCCCCGCCTGCCTGTGTCTCGCCCATACCCCACCTGCTTGTATTCCGCTTGCCCCCCGCCTGCCTGTGTCTCGCCCATACCCCACCTGCTTGTATTCCGCTTGACCCCACCTGCCTGTGTCCCACCCATACCCAACCTTTTTGATGCAACCGCGCCAGTTTTTACGCAATCGTGGCCAAATTGACGTGTGACAAAAAATTTTTTGCGCCATAAATTTTTCCGCACCAAATTTTCACAGAAGTTCCGTGAAACAATCCGCCGATGGCGAAATGTGGAAATTCGCTGCAAATCCATGCCTGGCAAAAACATTCGCTCATCCCTACTTGCTAAGAATAAGCCATTCTATCCCATACTGACAGTGACCCCCCCCCAGGCAGCGGATATGCTTATATGATACATTTTGTGGAAATACAAATATTCAGATGAAACATTGCAGTTTGTGCCCCTATTTGGCTAAATCTTATGCCCACAAAATTTGCTTTGGCCGAGGCTGAATTGCCGCAAAGTTATTTTGGCGCCGCTACTACTCCCCCTTTATCTGCCCCAAACTTGCCCCATTAACCCTAAAACTACATCATTTTTCCCATAATGTCCCATAATTCCATGTCTTATGTTGTGACAATGGCAATACAGGTATGGGACCTGTTATCCAGAATGCTTGGGACCTGGGGTTTTCCGGATAAGGGATCTTTCTGTAATTTAGATCTCTGTACCTTAAGTCTGCTAAAATCATTAAAACATTAAATAAACCCAATAGGGCTGTTCTGCCCCCAATAAGGGGTAATTATATCTTAGTTGGGATCAAGTACAGGTACTGTTTTATTATTACAGAGAAAAGGGAATCATTTAACCATGAAATAAACCCAATAGGGCTGTTCTGCCCCAATAAGGGGTAATTATATCTTAGTTGGGATCAAGTACAGGTACTGTTTTATTATTACAGAGAAAAGGGAATCATTTAACCATGAAATAAACCCAATAGGGCTGTTCTGCCCCCAATAAGGGGTAATTATATCTTAGTTGGGATCAAGTACAGGTACTGTTTTATTATTACAGAGAAAAGGGAATCATTTAACCATGAAATAAACCCAATAGGGCTGTTCTGCCCCCAATAAGGGGTAATTATATCTTAGTTGGGATCAAGTACAGGTACTGTTTTATTATTACAGAGAAAAGGGAATCATTTAACCATTAAATAAACCCAATAGGGCTGTTCTGCCCCAATAAGGGGTAATTATATCTTAGTTGGGATCAAGTACAGGTACTGTTTTATTATTACAGAGAAAAGGGAATCATTTAACCCTTTTAGTGCCATGGGACGTAGATTCTACGTCCTGGGTAGCAAAGGACCAAAGTGCCACAGGACGTAGAATCTACGTCCTACAGCACTATCAGGTTTACAAGCGCTGCGCTCGCTTTTAAAGCAGCGCAGCGCTTGTAAACCCTTCACAACCCCCTAGGCAACGAGCAGAGACAGTCATACTCACCGATCCGGTCCCACGATCGCGTCGCCAGCCAATGACAGCAGTGGACACGCGATGATGACGTGTCCACTGCTGTCCCTTTAAATAGCGCCGCCTACTGTCGGCTCCTCATTCCTGCTGCGCACTTCGGACCTGATGGAGCTCCCCTGCTGCCTTCCTGCTGCCTTCCTGCCAGATTGGTCGCCCCTGATCGCCTGCCTGCCTTGGGTAAGCTGAACTACAACTCTCTACCACTGTTTATTTTGCTTATTTCGATCTCAACTGTCTAAAAATTTTTTTTTTTTTTTTTTTTCAATTTTTTCTTCTATCTTTGTCATTATTACAGTTTTGTACACATACACACTTATTTACAACTTTCCCAAGCACACACAGACACTCACACACACACTTACACTTACACTTTTTTTTTTTTTTTTTTTTTTTTTTTCTATCTTTCTTTTCTTTTCTTTCTTTCTTTGCTTTCTTTGGCAGTCTTTTTTTTTACTAAAACTTTATTTCTGATCTTGCTCTATAATTATCTGATTTATTTGGTTGCATTTTAGTGTTTTTTTGGCATTTTCATAATTGATTTCTGTTTTTTATTATTCTATTGCACTGTAACTTTTTTTATTGCTATTGGGTGCTGAATTTGCAGTGACGTTGGTGGATCCAGGGCTCTGACCACCAATTTCATTGCAATTATTGTTCTTCTGTTGGTTTAGGTGGTTTTATTGGATTTTACTGATTTTATGGTGTTTTATCTTTGCATTGTTCTTTATTGTGTGTTTAGTGCCCCCAAAAAGGTTGCTTTTGCAGTGACATTGGTGGATCCAGGGCTCTGACCACCGATTTCATTGCAATTATTGTTCTTTGATTGCTTTTAGTGGTTTTATTCCATTTTAACTTCATTTGATTTCAGTTGTTCTAGAAAGGCTAAGATTGTTCTGGTAGTTTCTATTGCCAAGGGTTAGGCTGATGCCACACATGGCGTAGGGCTGATTTTTTTCAGCAAGTGGAAAAACGCTTGCCGAAAATTCAGCCCTACGCCTGCTACTTGTGCCTGCACCCGAATGAATGGAATACGCTCGGGTGCAGGCACATGTAGCCGATATACGCATGAAAACGCGAGACTTTGCATTCTCACGCGTTTTCATGCGTATATCGGCTACATGTGCCTGCACCCGAGCGTATTCCATTCATTCGGGTGCAGGCAAAAAAAAAAGGGGTGCATAGAGTGCAGCCCCAATATTATGCATTTTCAGGTTTGGCGGCCATGTACTTATGTGCAACCAGACATAGGTATCGTTTTATTCAGGGGAACTTGCAAATTGAGGTTTAGTAAGTTTTTGGTAGTTGCCATGGAAATTTTGGAGAGAAATCTAGGTTTGTATCTGGTTTTTCCTTGATTTCTGACCAAAGCGCTGACTTCTGCAAGGGACTGCGGCCACAATTTTCCATGTAGAAAGAGAAGAGTGGTGTCTCTGAATAGCTGAAGGTGTGCACTTTTCGTAAATATATAGTTTGCGGGGGTTATTTCACAGGTATGGGGGTGTTTAGACTAAATAACTGCAGGTAGAGCACATAGAGCACATACCCCCCTTATGCATTGCCCCTGTTTGGGGGCATTTGGTGGCCACGTCTTTATGTGCACCCATACATATGGGGTATCGTTTTATTCAGGGGAACTTGCAAATTGAGGTTTAGTAAGTTTTTGGTAGTTGCCATGGAGATTTTGGGGAGAAATCTAGGTTTTTATCTGGTTCTTCCTTGATTTCTGACCAAAATCTAGGTTTGTATCTGGTTTTTCCTTGATTTCTGACCAAAGCGCTGACTTCTGCGATGGACTGCAGCCACAATTTTCCATGTAGAAAGAGAAGAGTGGCGTCTCTGAATAGCAGAAGGTGTGCACTTTTCGTAAATATATTGATTGTGGGGGTTATCTCACAGGTAGGGGGGGTTAACACTGAAAAGCTGCAGGTAGTGCACATAGAGCGCAGCCCCCAAAATTTCAACTGAAATTGCCCTTATACATTGCCCCTGTTTTGGGGCATTTGGTGGCCACGTCTTTATGTGCACCCCTACATATGGGGTATTGTTTTATTCAGGGGAACTTGCAGATTGATGGTTAGTAAGTTTTTGGTAGTTGCCATGGAGATTTTGGGGAGAAATCTAGGTTTGTATCTGGTTTTTCCTTGATTTCTGACCAAAGCGCTGACTTCTGCAAGGGACTGCGGCCACAATTTTCCATGTAGAAAGAGAAGAGTGGTGTCTCTGAATAGCTGAAGGTGTGCACTTTTTGTAAATATATAGTTTGCGGGGGTTATTTCACAGGTATGGGGGTGTTTAGACTATATAACTGCAGGTAGAGCACATAGAGCACAGCCCCCCCTTATGTATTGCCCCTGTTTGGGGGCATTTGGTGGCCACGTCTTTATGTGCACCCATACATATGGGGTATCGTTTTATTCAGGGGAACTTGCAGATTGATGGTTAGTAAGTTTTTGGTAGTTGCCATGGAGATTTTGGGGAGAAATCTAGGTTTTTTATCTGGTTTTTCCTTGATTTCTGACCAAAATCTAGGTTTGTATCTGGTTTTTCCTTGATTTCTGACCAAAGCGCTGACTTCTGCAAGGGACTGCGGCCACAATTTGTCATGTAGAAAGAGAAGAGTGGTGTCTCTGAATAGCTGAAGGTGTGCACTTTTTGTAAATATATAGTTTGCGGGGGTTATTTCACAGGTATGGGGGTGTTTAGACTATATAACTGCAGGTAGAGCACATAGAGCACAGCCCCCCTTATGCATTGCCCCTGTTTGGTGGCCACGTCTTTATGTGCACCCATACATATGGGGTATCGTTTTATTCAGGGGAACTTGCAGATTGATGTTTAGTAAGTTTTTGGTAGTTGCCATGGAGATTTTGGGGAGAAATCTAGGTTTGTATCTGGTTTTTCCTTGATTTCTGACCAAAGCGCTGACTTCTGCAAGGGACTGGGGCCACAATTTTTCATGTAGAAAGAGAAGAGTGGTGTCTCTGAATAGCTGAAGGTGTGCACTTTTTGGAAATATATAGTTTGCGGGGGTTATTTCACAGGTATGGGGGTGTTTAGACTATATAACTGCAGGTAGAGCACATAGAGCACAGCCCCCCCTTATGCATTGCCCCTGTTTGGGGGCATTTGGTGGCCACGTCTTTATGTGCACCCATACATATGGGGTATCGTTTTATTCAGGGGAACTTGCAGATTGATGTTTAGTAAGTTTTTGGTAGTTGCCATGGAGATTTTGGGGAGAAATCTAGGTTTGTATCTGGTTTTTCCTTGATTTCTGACCAAAGCGCTGACTTCTGCAAGGGACTGCGGCCACAATTTTCCATGTAGAAAGAGAAGAGTGGTGTCTCTGAATAGCTGAAGGTGTGCACTTTTTGGAAATATATAGTTTGCGGGGGTTATTTCACAGGTATGGGGGTGTTTAGACTATATAACTGCAGGTAGATCACATAGAGCACAGCCCCCCCTTATGCATTGCCCCTGTTTGGGGGCATTTGGTGGCCACGTCTTTATGTGCACCCATACATATGGGGTATCGTTTTATTCAGGGGAACTTGCAAATTGAGGTTTAGTAAGTTTTTGGTAGTTGCCATGGAGATTTTGGGGAGAAATCTAGGTTTTTTATCTGGTTTTTCCTTGATTTCTGACCAAAATCTAGGTTTGTATCTGGTTTTTCCTTGATTTCTGACCAAAGCGCTGACTTCTGCAAGGGACTGCAGCCACAATTTTCCATGTAGAAAGAGAAGAGTGGTGTCTCTGAATAGCTGAAGGTGTGCACTTTTCGTAAATATATAGATTTTGGGGGTTATTTCACAGGTAGGGGGGGTTAACACTGAAAAACTGCAGGTAGTGCACATAGAGCGCAGCCCCCAAAATTTCAACTGAAATTGCCCTTATGCATTGCCCCTGTTTGGGGGCATTTGGTGGCCACGTCTTTATGTGCACCCATACATATGGGGTATCGTTTTATTCAGGGGAACTTGCAGATTGATGTTTAGTAAGATTTCGGTAGTTGCCATGGGGATTTTGGGGAGAAATCTAGGTTTGTATCTGGTTTTTCCTTGATTTCTGACCAAAGCGCTGACTTCTGCAAGGGACTGCGGCCACAATTTTCCATGTAGAAAGAGAAGAGTGGTGTCTCTGAATAGCTGAAGGTGTGCACTTTTCGTAAATATATAGATTGTGGGGGTTATCTCACAGGTAGGGGGGGTTAACACTGAAAAACTGCAGGTAGTGCACATAGAGCGCAGCCCCCAAAATTTCAACTGAAATTGCCCTTATGCATTGCCCCTGTTTGGGGGCATTTGGTGGCCACGTCTTTATGTGCACCCATACATATGGGGTATCGTTTTATTCAGGGGAACTTGCAGATTGATGTTTAGTAAGTTTTTGGTAGTTGCCATGGAGATTTTGGGGAGAAATCTAGGTTTGTATCTGTTTTTTTCCTTGATTTCTGACCAAAGCGCTGACTTCTGCAAGGGACTGCATCCACAATTTTCCATGTAGAAAGAGAAGAGTGGTGTCTCTGAATAGCTGAAGGTGTGCACTTTTCAGAAATATATAGTTTGTGGGGGTTATTTCACAGGTAGGGGGGGTTAACACTGAAAAACTGCAGGTAGTGCACATAGAGCGCAGCCCCCAAATTTTTAGCTGTAATTGCCTTTATGCATTGCCCCTGCTTTGGAGTGTTTGGTGCCCATGTCTTTATGTGCACCCATACATATGGGGCATCATTTTATTCAGGAGAAGTTTGTCTTTCAAATTTGCCTTTGTTAGAAAATTTTTATGAGATTTTTTTTTGTCAAATCCACATTTGATCATGCGTCCAAGTTTACGTTTTAGAAAAAAAAAAAAATGTCAAAAAAAGCTCCAAATTGCACAATGCACTGACAAAAAGTATTTGGCTTTTGAGAGAAAACTACATTGCACCTAGAAACCTGAAGGTCTGTAGTTTCTAAAGATACCAAACATGAGGGGATATTTTAGATTTACATATAAGTTATGCTGCATCAACTGTTACAAGCGCTTTTCCGCTTTGTTCTGGTGTGATATTGTACTAAGTATTGCTTTAGTTTGGGGGTTACTTCTGGACAGGAACTGTGGGGTACCACCACATATTTGGTATCGTTGGACTTGGGAGTATCAGGGCTTTTACAAACGACAAAAAAAAGTGTGTAAAATTAACTTTTCTATGGAAAAAAACCTCAAAATATACAGAAATTTTTCATAATTTTTTTTTTTTTTTACATATTTCACCCAAAATACACATCATATCTCCAGAAAAGTTATAAAATTTGATATGTATGTCGAAGCCCAATTAGTGACGAAAAAAACGATATATAATTTCCCTAGTTTCATGGAGGTTTTCCTACCAAAAAACATTGTTAAAGTGAATGAGTACAAAATGCTTAAAAAACGTCTGGCACTGGGGGGAACCGAAATGACGAATTCGGCTGGCACTTAAAGGGTTAACCATGAAATAAACCCAATAGGGCTGTTCTGCCCCCAATAAGGGGTAATTATATCTTAGTTGGGATCAAGTACAGGTACTGTTTTATTATTACAGAGAAAAGGGAATCATTTAACCATGAAATAAACCCAATAGGGCTGTTCTGCCCCCAATAAGGGGTAATTATATCTTAGTTGGGATCAAGTACAGGTACTGTTTTATTATTACAGAGAAAAAGGAATCATTTAACCATTAAATAAACCCAATAGGGCTGTTCTGCCCCAATAAGGGGTAATTATATCTTAGTTGGGATCAAGTACAGGTACTGTTTTATTATTACAGAGAAAAGGGAATCATTTAACCATTAAATAAACCCAATAAGGGGTAATTATATCTTAGTTGGGATCAACTGGATCCCTTACCTGTACTGGAAGTGTCTTACAGGAGAAGTAAAGGTAAAATGAAGGTATTAGTATCTATATTAATAAACATCCTCTGTGTATCATAGAAGGAAGGATGGTTGGGCCACATCAGAACATTATAAATCAGAGGGACCTGCCCTGGGGCATATTTGAGTCCGGTACTGCCCCAGGCAACTAAGCCCATCCCCCCCTATCCCCCCTCACCCCCCAGGTCCGTTGCCAAAAGTCCATTTCTTTTCAGCCAAAGGCATGACCCAAGGATGAGCCGCAGTATGGATTGTTAGCACCAGAGCCTGTATAGATACCCCAAAGTACAGATACCCCAATGTACAGATACCCCAAAGTACAGATACCCCAATGTACAGCTACCCCAATGTACAGATACCCCAATGTACAGCAACCCCAATGTACAGATACCCCAATGTACAGCTACCCCAATGTACAGCTACCCCAATGTACAGCTACCCCAATGTACAGCTACCCCAATGTACAGCTACCCCAATGTACAGATACCCCAATGTACAGCTACCCCAATGTACAGCTACCCCAATGTACAGATACCCCAATGTACAGATACCCCAATGTACAGATACCCCAATGTACAGATACCCCAATGTACAGCAACCCCAATGTACAGATACCCCAATGTACAGCTACCCCAATGTACAGCTACCCCAATGTACAGCTACCCCAATGTACAGCTACCCCAATGTACAGCTACCCCAATGTACAGCTACCCCAATGTACAGATACCCCAATGTACAGCTACCCCAATGTACAGCTACCCCAATGTACAGCTACCCCAATGTACAGCTACCCCAATGTACAGCTACCCCAATGTACAGCTACCCCAATGTACAGATACCCCAATGTACAGCTACCCCAATGTACAGCTACCCCAATGTACAGATACCCCAATGTACAGCTACCCCAATGTACAGATACCCCAATGTACAGATACCCCAATGTACAGCTACCCCAATGTACAGCTACCCCAATGTACAGACACCCCAATATCCAGATACCCTAATGTGGCTGAACCCCCCCTCCCGGTGGGCCGCTCACGGCCGGCTCTACTCCTTTAATTGAATTTCCAGGTTATTTTCCTGCCGGGAACCTTGGGGGAGCGCTCTCGCTTTCAGTTGACCTATGATTGCTGCTTCCACTTCTATTAAAGAGATTGTCTGTCACAAGGCGCTGGGTTTCCCTGCGAGTGGCGAAGGCCTGAGATTCAGCCGGCCGTGCGTTATTCAGCCTGACAGCCCGGGAACCGACTGAGGCAGCGGAGCAAAGCAAATGCACTTCTAATGCTCCGCTGGAAAGGCTGCGTATCCAGAGCACTCAGCAACGGCCAGATCTCAGCTGGGAGCACTGACTGCTCAGGATAAAATGATAAAAGTTTATTAAAATACATAAACCCTGTGTGTCTCCTGCTGCAGCCAAGTGAGACGTCTCACAGCGACCTGCGTATCTGCACCCACTGTATAAACGCTGTGTATGTGGCTGAGCCAGAATATCAACTGCCTTAGGCATAGGGGCGGGGCATACAATTACTTTCATTTTTAATTCAACACTTCCTTGGTATCACTCCCCCCCCATCTAATTGTGTAGGCAGTGCATGGGTAGCCAAACTGTGCCTCTGCTGTCCAGTGAGCCATTTGTTTTGGTATAGGTTATATTCTCTAAATCTAACATACTACAGGTATGAGATCCCTTATCTGAAAATCTGTTATCCAGAAAGCTCCGAATTATGGAATGTCTGCCTCCCATAGACTCCATTTTAATCAAATAATTCAGAATTTTTAAACTGATCCCCTTTTCTCTGTAATAATAAAACAGTACCTGTACTTGATCCCAACTAAGATATAATTACCCCTTATTGGGGCAGAACAGCCCTATTGGGTTTATTTATTATTGATTTTTTTAGTAGACTTAAGGTATGGAGATCCAAATTATGAAAAGACCCCCCCGTAATATCCTTGTTCCTGAGCATTCTTGATAATGGGTCCCATACCTGTACTGGCTTGGACTGGAAGCCCCTAATCAGAGATGCTGATCCAGATCCAGCCCCATGGAACAAACTGCTACAGAACCTGCAGAAAAACATAATTATAATGCAAGAAAATTCCCCAATGAGAATTCTAATGACCAAAAACCTCATTATAGATGCAGGAGAAGTGACCAATGAGAATGCTGATTCCCTGTGTCAGGCCCCTTGCTGGTACCTTACATATAGAGATAATGATGGCATTTTTCCCGTCATTATATGGCACAGGAATCAGACATGGGGATAAAGGGACAGACTTGTTCAGTGCTGGGAAACTGTGCTTATTGCTCCCAACTCCAATTGCAGGAACAGAGAACAGGGAGCCGGATTTACTCACATCAGCTGGGATTCTCATTGGGGGATTCTTTTGCATTTTAATGCAGTTTTATTGGGCAATATTGCTTTAAGAATACAGCCCTGATGTTGCTGGACTACAGCTCCCAGCATGCCTCACCCTTCATTATATGTTACATTATTCTGGGATTTGTAGTCCAGTAACAAATGGTTTGAATGAATTCCCGTGACTTGTCTCCCCAATCAGACATATCATTCACCCTTTGTACATAATTATTTAATATTCATTCCTTTTACTCGAGAGTGAAAAAAGCGAAATATCTGACAGACATTAATGTTAGAGCGGATCTGGGGAAATTGGAATGATACAAAGATTTCCACTAAAACAAACGCTTTGGTTCCTATCTGCTTGAATAGATCGTGACAGTGTCGGGCTCAGTGATTTTTGTGTTGGAAATACCGTAATTCTATAAGGAGAATTTTACAAAAAAATGCTCCCCCCTCCTGGGGGGGGCGGGTGCAGTGGGAAATTCTGTGGGAGACAGGATAGATGGGGTAGTGGGCATAGTAAGGGAAAATGGGGGAGGAGACTTGCTTCGGGATACTGATAATGGCAGGGAGGCCCATAAGTTGTTTACACGTCATTCTCACGCCGGAACCAGTATTAAATGTATGTTTACCAATGCAAGGAGTCTGACTGGTAAAATGGGAGAGCTGGAGGTACTGGCGTTGGAGCGGAAATATGATGGGATTGGTGTTGCTGAAACTTGGTTGAATGAGTCTCATGACTGGGCTGTTAATATTGGGGGGTATACATTGTTTCGGAGGGACAGGGGCAATAGAAAAGGAGGAGGAGTGTGTCTGTTCATTAAGCACGACTTAAAAGCAAATATTAGGGAGGAAGTGATGGGGTTAACAGAGGGAGCTGAATCCTTATGGGTTGAGCTTCTCACAGATAGTAAAGAATCTACCAAACTAATTGTAGGGGTATGCTATAGACCCCCTAATGTAAGCGAAGAGGAGGAGGCCCAGCTCCTGTTTGGGGCAAGTGATAATAATGGGGGATTTTAATTACCCTGATATTGACTGGGGCAATAGTACTGCCAGGACAGTAAATGGGAACAAGTTTATAAACTTGCTGCATGACAACTTTATGTCACAGGTTGTTGAGGAGCCAACCAGGAACCTGCTATACTGGATCTAGTGATCTCTAATGGCCCAGAACGTATAGCAAATGTGCAAGTGGTTGAACCCCTGGGTAATAGTGACCATAATGTTATTTCATTTGATGTTTGGTGCAGGAAACAAATTTACACGGGGGCAACAAAGACACTGAATTTTAGGAAGGCAAATTTTAGCTCCTTAAGGGCAGCGCTTCAGGGCATAGATTGGGGCATTATGTTTTCTGATAAAAACACAGAGCAGAAATGGTTGTCATTTAAACTGATATTAAATCATTACTGTTCTCAATTCATTCCATTAATAAGAAAAAGTAGAAGTGTAAGAATCACCCCATGTGGCTTAACTCTGAGGTAAAGAAGTTAATAGGGAGAAAAAGGAAAGCTTTTAAGAAATATAAGTCAGAGGGGACAGTAGCTGCGTTTAATGAATATAAACACTATAACAAGTGTGTAAAACAGCAATCCGGAAGGCAAAGATAGAAAATGAGGAGCGCATCGCGGCCGAGGCCAAGACTAACCCCAAAAAGTTTTTAAAGTATATTAATAGTAAAAAGATGCAGGTTGAGGGTGTGGCCCCATTGAGTTATAATAACAATATGGTTACAGCGGATAC
Organism: Xenopus tropicalis; assembly: GCF_000004195.4. NCBI lineage: Eukaryota > Metazoa > Chordata > Amphibia > Anura > Pipidae > Xenopus > Xenopus tropicalis. Next base: position 152,680,869 of record NC_030680.2, read on the forward strand.
AGAAAAGGCAGATGTGCTTAACCAGTTCTTTTCTTCTGTGTATACAGTAGGGGGAGCCAGTGGGACAAGTCCCACCCAATAGCTTCACTGTTGCCTCAGCTCCAACTACACAGTGGTTGGCACAGGATATGGTGCTTAAAGGGTTACACACGATAAATGTAAACAAGGCACCGGGGCCAGATGGAATACACCCTCGGGTACTGAGAGAGCTAGGGGCAGAATTGCAGTGGCCCTTGTTTCTGATATTCTCAGACTCGCTTTCATCAGGTATGGTACCTAGGGATTGGAAGAAGGCAAATGTCATTCCTATATTTATACAGGGAGTAAGATCTCAGCCTGGCAATTATAGGCCTGTAAGTCTGACATCCGTGGTGGGCAAGTTATTTGAAGGCTTGTTAAGGGATCACATTCAAAATGATGCAGTGGAGAATGGCATTATGGGTAGGAATCAGCATGGCTTTATGAAGGGCAGGTCATGTCAGACCAATTTAATTGCTTTTTATGATGAGGTAAGTAAGAAGCTGGACAGTGGGGGGCAGTAGTGGGACAGTGGGGATGCAGTAGTGGGACAGTGGGGGGCAGTAGTGGGACAGTGGGGATGCAGTAGATATAATCTATTTGGATTTTGCCAAAGCATTTGATACCGTTCCCCACAAACGACTGCTTTCTAAGCTAAGGTCTATTGGTCTTAGTGAAGTCGTTTGCACATGGATAGAAAACTGGCTACAGGATCGGGTACAGAGGGGGGTTGTTAATGGCACATTCTCTACTTGGAGTAAGGTTCTCAGTGGGGTCCCTCAGGGTTCTGTACTGGGTCCACTTTTGTTTAATTTGTTCATAAATGACTTAGGGGAGGGTATTATGAGTAATGTATCAGTGTTTGCAGATGGCACAAAACTCTGCAGCCCAGTCAATTCTATCCAGGATGTGACATCCCTGCAGCAGGATCTTGACCAACTGGCAATCTGGGCAGCTAAGTGGCAGATGAGATTTAATGTGGATAAATGTAAGGTCATGCACCTGGGATGTAAAAATATGCCCCCACTTATACCCTTAATGGGACTGCACTAGGCAAATCCATAATGGAGAAGGACCTTGGAGTCCTTGTAGATAATAAACTTGGCTGTAGCAAGCAATGCCAGGCAGCAGCTGCAAGGGCAAACAGGGTATTGAGCTGTATTAAAAGGGGTATAGATTCACGGGAGGAGGGGGTTATTCTTCCCCTTTACAGAGCGCTGGTAAGGCCCATCTAGAATATGCTGTTCAGTTTGGTCTCCAGTGCTCAAACGGGACATTACTGAGTTAGAGAGGGTCCAGAGAAGGGCAAACTAAGCTGGTAAAGGGTATGGAAAGTCTCGGTTATGGGGAAAGGCTGGCCCAGTTTGGGTCTGTTTACACTGGAGAAAGAGGCGCTTAAGAGGTGACATGATAACTATGTATAAATATATAAGGGGAGCATATAATAACCTTTCTAATGTTTTATTTACCAGTAGGTCCTTCCACAGACACGAGGGCACCCACTCCGTTTAGAAGAAGGGAGGTTCCATTTAAACATTCGGAAAAGGATTTTTTACAGTGAGAGCTGTGAGGTTCTGGGGTCCCCCCCTCCCCGAATCAGTCGTGCTGGCCTGATACATTATATAACGTTTAATAAGGGGCTATGGATCTAGCAAGTGAGGAATACAGGGGTAGGGGGATGCTCTCAGCAAGTGAAGGGAATACAGGGGTAGGGGGGATAGCTCTCAGTACAAGTGAGGGAATACAGGGGTAGGGGGGATAGCTCTCAGTACAAGTGAGGGAATACAGGGGTAGGGGGGATAGCTCTCAGTACAAGTGAGGGGAATACAGGGGTGGAGATAGCTTCGTAGGAGGGAATAAGGGAGATGCTCTCAGACAGTGAGGGAATACAGGGGTAGGGGAGATCTCTCAGACATACATATCAGGTAGCAAGTCCGAGGGAATACAGGGGTAGGGGGGATAGCTCTCAGTACAAGTTGAGGGAAATACAGGGGTGGGAGCTCGTATAGGGGAATACGTGGGAACTCTCAGTACAAGTGAGGGAATACAGGGTAGGGGGATGACGTCTCAGTACAAGTGAGGGAATACAGGGGTAGGGGGATAGCTCTCAGTACTAACTGAGGAATACAGGGGTAGGGGAGATAGCTCTCCAGTACAAGTGAAGGGAATACAGGGGTAGGGAGATAGCTCTCAGTTACAATGAGGGAAATACAGGGGTAGGGGGGATAGCTCTATACAAGTGAGGGAATACAGGGGTAGGGAGATAGCTTCAGTACAAGTGAGGGAATACAGGGGTAGGGGAGATAGCTCTCTAGTACAAAGTGAGGGAATACAGGGGTAGGGGAGATAGTCTCAGTACAGAGTGAAGGGAATACAAGGGTAGGGGAGATAGCTCTCAGTACAAGTGAGGGGAATACAGGGGGATGGGGGGATAAGCTCTCAGATCAAGTGAGGGAATAAGGGGTAGGGGAGATAGCTCTCAGTACAAGTGAAGGAATACAGGGGTAGGGGAGATAGCTTCTCTACATAGTGATGGGAATACAGGGGTAGGGGGGATACAGGGGTAGGGGGGACTAGCTCTCAAGTGAAGCAGTGAGGGATACAGGGGTCAGGGGCAAGATAGCTCTCAGTACAAGTGAGGGAATACAGGGGTAGGGGGATAGCTCTCAGTACAAGTGAGGGAATACAGGGGTAGGGGGGATAGCTCTCAGTACAAGTGAGGAATACAGGGGTAGGGGGATAGCTCTCAGTACAAGTGAGGGAATACAGGGGTAGGGGAGATAGCTCTCAGTACAAGTGAGGGAATACAGGGGTAGGGGGGATAGCTCTCAGTACAAGTGAGGAATACAGGGGTAGGGGAGATAGCTCTCAGTACAAGTGAGGGAATACAGGGGGTAGGGGGGATAGCTCTCAGTACAAGTGAGGGAATACAGGGTAGGGGGGATAGCTCTCAGTACAAGTGAGGAATACAGGGTAGGGGAGATAGCTCTCAGTACAAGTGAGGGAATACAGGGGTAGGGGGATAGCTCTCAGTACAAGTGAGGGAATACAGGGGTATAGGGGATAGCTCTCAGTACAAGTGAGGAATACAGGGGTAGGGGGGATAGCTCTCAGTACAAGTGAGGGAATACAGGGGTTAGGGGGATAGCTCTCAGTACAAGTGAGGGAATACACGGGGTAGGGGATAGCTCTCAGTACAAGTGAGGGAATACAGGGGTAGGGGAGATAGCTCTCAGTACAAGTGAGGGAATACAGGGGTAGGGGGGATAGCTCTCAGTACAAGTGACGGGAATTACAGGGTAGGGGGGAGATAGCTCTCAGTACAAGTGAGGGAATACAGGGGTAGGGAGATAGCTCTCAGTACAAGTGAGGGAATACAGGGGTAGGGGAGATAGCTCTCAGTACAAGTGAGGGAATACAGGGGTAGGGGGGATAGCTCTCAGTACAAGTGAGGGAATACAGGGGTAGGGGGGATAGCTCTCAGTACAAGTGAGGGAATACAGGGGTAGGGGGATAGCTCTCAGTACAAGTGACGGGAATACAGGGGTAGGGGGATAGCTCTCAGTACAAGTGAGGGAATACAGGGTAGGGGAGATAGCTCTCAGTACAAGTGAGGGAATACAGGGTAGGGGAGATAGCTCTCAGTACAAGTGAGGGAATACAGGGGTAGGGGAGATAGCTCTCAGTACAAGTGAGGGAATACAGGGGTAGGGGGGATAGCTCTCAGTACAAGTGAGGGAATACAGGGGTAGGGGGGATAGCTCTCAGTACAAGTTGAGGGAATACAGGGTAGGGGAGATAGCTCTCAGTACAAGTGAGGGAATACAGGGGTAGGGGGATAGCTCTCAGTACAAGTGAGGGAATACAGGGGTAGGGGGATAGCTCTCAGTACAAGTGAGGAGGTAATACAGGGGTAGGGGGAGTAGCTCTCAGTACAAGTGAGGGAATACAGGGTAGGGGGGATAGCTCTCAGTACAAGTGAGGGAATACAGGGGTAGGGGGGATAGCTCTCAGTACAAGTGAGGGAATACAGGGGTAGGGGGGATAGCTCTCAGTACAAGTGAGGGAATACAGGGGTAGGGGGGATAGCTCTCAGTACAAGTGAGGGAATACAGGGGTAGGGGAGATAGCTCTCAGTACAAGTGAGGGAATACAGGGGTAGGGGAGATAGCTCTCAGTACAAGTGAGGAATACAGGGGTAGGGGGGATAGCTCTCAGTACAAGTGAGGGAATACAGGGGTAGGGGGGATAGCTCTCAGTACAAGTGAGGGAATACAGGGGTAGGGGAGATAGCTCTCCAGTACAAGTGAGGGAATACAGGGGTAGGGGGATAGCTCTCAGTACAAGTGAGGGAATACAGGGGTAGGGGAGATAGCTCTCAGTACAAGTGAGGGAATACAGGGGTAGGGGGGATAGCTTCAGTACAAGTGGAGGGAATACAGGGGTAGGGGGATACAGGGGTAGGGGATAGCTCTCAGTACAAGTGAGGGAATACAGGGTAGGGGAGATAGCTCTCAGTACAAGTGAGGGAATACAGGGGTAGGGGGAGATAGCTCTCAGTACAAGTGAGGGAATACAGGGGTAGGGGGGATACAGGGGTAGGGGGATAGCTCTCAGTACAAGTGAGGAATACAGGGGTATGGGAGATAGCTCTCAGTACAAGTGAGGGAATACAGGGGTAGGGGGATAGCTCTCAGTACAGTGAGGAATACAGGGGTAGGGGAGATAGCTCTCAGTACAAGTGAGGGAATACAGGGGTAGGGAGATAGCTCTCAGTACAAGTGAGGGAATACAGGGGTAGGGGAGATAGCTCTCAGTACAAGTGAGGGAATACAGGGGTAGGGGGGATAGCTCTCAGTACAAGTGAGGGAATACAGGTAGGGGGGATAGCTCTCAGTACAAGTGAGGGAATACAGGGGTAGGGGAGATAGCTCTCAGTACAAGTGAGGGAATACAGGGGTAGGGGAGATAGCTCTCAGTACAAGTGAGGGGAATACAGGGGTAGGGGGATAGCTCTCAGTACAAGTGAGGGAATACAGGGGTAGGGGGGATAGCTCTCAGTACAAGTGAGGGAATACAAGGGGTAGGGAGAGATAGCTCTCAGTACAAGTGAGGGAATACAGGGGTAGGGGGGATAGCTCTCAGTACAAGTGAGGGAATACAGGGGTAGGGGGATAGCTCTCAGTACAAGTGAGGGAATACAGGGGTAGGGGAGATAGCTCTCCAGTACAAGTGAGGGAATACAGGGGTAGGGGAGATAGCTCTCAGTACAAGTGGGAACAGGGTAGGGGATAGCTTCAGTACAAGTGAGGAATACAGGGGTAGGGGGATAGCTCTCAGTACAAGTGAGGGAATACAGGGGTAGGGGAGATAGCTCTCAGTACAAGTGAGGGAATACAGGGGTAGGGGAGATAGCTCTCAGTACAAGTGAGGGAATACAGGGGTAGGGGAGATAGCTCTCAGTACAAGTGAGGGAATACAGGGGTAGGGGGGATAGCTCTCAGTACAAGTGAGGGAATACAGGGGTAGGGGGGATAGCTCTCAGTACAAGTGAGGGAATACAGGGGTAGGGAGATAGCTCTCAGTACAAGTGAGGGAATACAGGGGTAGGGGGATAGCTCTCAGTACAAGTGAGGGAATACAGGGGTAGGGGGATAGCTCTCAGTACAAGTGAGGGAATACAGGGTAGGGGAGATAGCTCTCAGTACAAGTGAGGGAATACAGGGGTAGGGGGATAGCTCTCAGTACAAGTGAGGGAATACAGGGGTAGGGGGATAGCTCTCAGTACAAGTGAGGGAATACAGGGGTAGGGGGGATAGCTCTCAGTACAAGTGAGGGAATACAGGGGTAGGGGGGATAGCTCTCAGTACAAGTGAGGGAATACAGGGGTAGGGAGATAGCTCTCAGTACAAGTGAGGGAATACAGGGGTAGGGGGGATAGCTCTCAGTACAAAGTGAGGGAATACAGGGTAGGGGAGATAGCTCTCAGTACAAGTGAAGGGAATACAGGGGTAGGGGAGATAGCTCTCAGTACAAGTGAGGAATACAGGGGTAGGGGAGATAGCTCTCAGTACAAGTGAGGGAATACAGGGGTAGGGGGGATAGCTCTCAGTACAAGTGAGGGAATACAGGGTAGGGGGGATAGCTCCAGTACAAGGAGCGGAATACAGGGGTAGGGGGATAGCTCTCAGTACAAGTGAGGGAATAACAGGGTAGGGGAGATAGCTCTCAGTACAAGTTGAGGGAATACAGGGGTAGGGAGATAGCTCTCAGTACAAGTGAAGGAATACAGGGTAGGGGAGATAGCTCTCAGTACAAGTGAGGGAATACAGGGGTAGGGGGGATAGCTCTCAGTACAAGTGAGGGAATACAGGTGGTAGTGGGGATAGCTCTCAGTACAAGTGAGGGAATACAGGGGTAGGGGAGATAGCTCTCAGTACAAGTGAGGGAATACAGGGGTAGGGGGGATAGCTCTCAGTACAAGTGAGGGAATACAGGGGTAGGGGGAGATAGCTCTCAGTACAGTGAGGGAATACAGGGGTAGGGGAGATAGCTCTCAGTACAAGTGAGGGAATACAGGGGTAGGGGAGATAGCTCTCAGTACAAGTGAGGGAATACAGGGGTAGGGGAGATAGCTCTCAGTACAAGTGAGGGAATACAGGGGTAGGGGAGATAGCTCTCAGTACAAGTGAGGGAATACAGGGGTAGGGGAGATAGCTCTCAGTACAAGTGAGGGAATACAGGGGTAGGGGAGATAGCTCTCAGTACAAGTGAGGGAATACAGGGGTAGGGGGGATAGCTCTCAGTACAAGTGAGGGAATACAGGGGTAGGGGGGATAGCTCTCAGTACAAGTGAGGGAATACAGGGGTATGGGAGATAGCTCTCAGTACAAGTGAGGGAATACAGGGGTAGGGGAGATAGCTCTCAGTACAAGTGATGGGGAATACAGGGGTAGGGGAGATAGCTCTCAGTACAAGTGAGGGAATACAGGGGTAGGGGAGATAGCTCTCAGTACAAGTGAGGGAATACAGGGGTAGGGGGGATAGCTCTCAGTACAAGTGAGGGAATACAGGGGTAGGGGGGATAGCTCTCAGTACAAGTGAGGGAATACAGGGGTAGGGGAGATAGCTCTCAGTAACAAGTGAGGGAATACAGGGGTAGGGGAGATAGCTCTCAGTACAAGTGAGGGAATACAGGGGTAGGGGGATAGCTCTCAGTACAAGTGAGGGAATAACAGGGGTAGGGGAGATAGCTCTCAGTACAAGTGAGGGAATACAGGGTAGGGGGATAGGCTCTCAGTTACAAGTGAGGGAATACAGGGGTAGGGGGGATAGCTCTCAGTACAGTGAGGGAATAGGGTAGGGGAACCTCAACAAGGGGGGTAGGGGAGATAGCTCTCAGTACAAGTGAGGGAATACAGGGGTAGGGGAGATAGCTCTCAGTACAAGTGAGGGAATACAGGGGTAGGGGAGATAGCTCTCAGTACAAGTGAGGGAATACAGGGGTAGGGGAGATAGCTCTCAGTACAAGTGAGGGAATACAGGGGTAGGGGGGATAGCTCTCAGTACAAGTGAGGGAATACAGGGGTAGGGGGATAGCTCTCAGTACAAGTGAGGGAATACAGGGGTAGGGGAGATAGCTCTCAGTACAAGTGAGGGGAATACAGGGGTAGGGGGGATAGCTCTCAGTACAAGTGAAGGGATACAGGGGTAGGGGAGATAGCTCTCAGTACAATGAGGAATACAGGGGTAGGGGGATAGCTCTCAGTACAAGTGAGGAATACAGGGGGGGGGATAGCTGCTCAGTACAAGTGAGGGAATACAGGGGTAGGGGGATAGCTCTCAGTACAAGTGAGGGAATACAGGGGTAGGGGGGATAGCTCTCAGTACAAGTGAGGGAATAACAGGGGTAGGGGGGATAGCTCTCAGTACAAGTGAGGGAATACAGGGGTAGGGAGATAGCTCTCAGTACAAGTGAGGGAATACAGGGGTAGGGGGGATAGCTCTCAGTACAAGTGAGGGAATACAGGGGTAGCGGGAGATAGCTCTCAGTACAAGTGAGGGAAACAGGGTAGGAGATAGCTTCAGTAACAAGTGAGGAATACAGGGTAGGGGAGATAGCTCTCAGTACAAGTGAGGGGAATACAGGGGTAGGGGGGATAGCTCTCAGTACAAGTGAGGGAATACAGGGTAGGGGGGATAGCTCTCAGTACAAGTGAGGGAATACAGGGGTAGGGGGATAGCTCTCAGTACAAGTTGAGGGAATACAGGGGGTAGGGGAGATAGCTCTCAGTACAAGTGAGGGAATACAGGGTAGGGGAGATAGCTCTCAGTACAAGTGAAGGAATACAGGGGTAGGGGAGATAGCTCTCAGTACAAGTGAGGGAATACAGGGGTAGGGGGGATAGCTCTCAGTACAAGTGAGGGAATTACAGGGGTAGGGGGGATAGCTCTCAGTACAAGTGAGGGAATACAGGGGTAGGGGGAGATAGCTCTCAGTACAAGTGAGGGAATACAGGGGGTAGGGGGGATAGCTCTCAGTACAAGTGAGGGAATACAGGGTAGGGGGATAGCTCTCCAGTACAAGTGAGGGAATACAGGGGTAGGGGAGATAGCTCTCAGTACAAGTGAGGGAATACAGGGGTAGGGGGGATAGCTCTCAGTACAAGTGAGGGAATACGGGGTAGGGGGGATAGCTCTCAGTACAAGTGAGGGAATACAGGGGTAGGGGAGATAGCTCTCAGTACAAGTGAGGGAATACAGGGGTAGGGGGATAGCTCTCAGTACAAGTGAGGGAATACAAGGGGTAGGGGGATAGCTCTCAGTTACAAGTGAGGAATACAGGGGTAGGGGAGATAGCTCTCAGTACAAGTGAGGGAATACAGGGGTAGGGGGATAGCTCTCAGTACAAGGAGGGAATACAGGGTAGGGGGGGATAGCTCTCAGTACAAGTGAGGGAATACAGGGGTAGGGGGGATAGCTCTCAGTACAAGTGAGGGAATACAGGGGTAGGGGGGATAGCTCTCAGTACAAGTGTGAGGAATACAGGGTTATGGGAGATAGCTCTCAGTACAAGTGAGGGAATACAGGGTAGGGGGGATACAGGGTAGGGGGGATAGCTCTCAGTACAAGTGAGGGAATACAGGGGTAGGGGAGATAGCTCTCAGTACAAGTGAGGAATACAGGGGGAGAGGGGATAGCTCTCAGTACAAGTGAGGGATACAGGGTAGGGGGGATAGCTCTCAGTACAAGTGAGGGAATACAGGGGTAGGGGAGATAGCTCTCAGTACAAGTGAAGGAATACAGGGGTAGGGGAGATAGCTCTCAGTACAAGTGAGGGAATACAGGGCGTAGGGGATACAGGGGTAGGGGCGATAGCTCTCAGTACAAGTGAGGGAATACAGGGGTATGGGAGATAGCTCTCAGTACAAGTGAGGGAATACAGGGGTAGGGGGGATAGCTCTCAGTACAAGTGAGGGGAATACAGGGTAGGGGGGATACAGGGGTAGGGGGGATAGCTCTCAGTACAAGTGAGGGAATACAGGGGTATGGGAGATAGCTCTCAGTACAAGTGAGGATACAGGGGTAGGGGGATAGCTCTCAGTACAAGTGAGGAATACAGGGGTAGGGGAGATAGCTCTCAGTACAAGTGAGGGAATACAGGGGTAGGGGAGATAGCTCTCAGTACAAGTGAGGAATACAGGGGTAGGGGAGATAGCTCTCAGTACAAGTGAGGGAATACAGGGGTAGGGGGGATAGCTCTCAGTACAAGTGAGGGAATACAGGGGTAGGGGGGGATAGCTCTCAGTACAAGTGAGGGAATACAGGGGTAGGGGGAGATAGCTCTCAGTACAAGTGAGGGAATACAGGGGTAGGGGAGATAGCTCTCAGTACAAGTGAGGGAATACAGGGGGTAGGGAGATAGCTCTCAGTACAAGTGAGGGAATACAGGGGGAGGGGGGATAGCTCTCAGTACAAGTGAGGAATACAGGGGTAGGGGAGATTAGCTCTCAGTACAAGTGAGGGAATACAGGGGTTAGGGGAGATAGCTCTCAGTTACAAGTGAGGGAATACAGGGGTAGGGGGAAGCTCTCAGTTACAAGTGAGGGAATACAGGGGTAGGGGGATAGCTCTCAGTACAAGTGAGGGAAATACAGGGGTAGGGGAGATAGCTCTCAGTACAAGTGAGGGAATACAGGGATTAGCGGAGATAGCTCTCAGTACAAGTGAGGGAATGACAGGGGTAGCGGGAGATAGCTCTCAGTACAAGTGAGGGGAATACAGGGTAGGGGGATAGCTCTCAGTACAAGTGAGGGCGAATACAGGGGTAGGGAGATAGCTCTCAGTACAAGTGAGGGAATACAGGGGTAGGGGGATAGCTCTCAGTACAACGTGAGGGAATACAGGGGTAGGGGAGATAGCTCTCAGTACAGTTGCCCCAGGGACTGGTCCGATTGCCATCTTGGAGTCAGGAAGGAATTTTTTCCCCTCTGGGGCAAATTAGAGAGGCTTCAGATGGGGTTTTTTGCCTTCCTCTGGATCAACTAGTGGTTAGGCAGGTTATATATAGGCATTATGGTTGAACTTGATGGACGTATGTCTTTTTTCAACCCAACTTATTATGTTACTATGTTACTATGTAATTCCAAATCCCATTCTGCAGGAGAAACCTGTGTAACGCTTGTTTGGCTATAAATAGACAAAACCCAGGCTGGTGTTAGAGCACGGGGTACATGCGACTCTCTTACACAGGGTGGGCCTTCACTAGGTGGAAGAGTGCAGGCGGAGCAAGGGTGTAGTCAGGCCCGGATCTGTGGAGAGGCCCCAAAGGCTCGGGCCTAGAGCAGCACAAACATAGAGGCGCCATGCCGCCCCGCCGCAGGGCAATTTCTACATTTTGCATACCCCCCAACTGTCCTGCTTTCAGCGGGACAGTCCCAGTTTTGATAGCACATCCCGCTGTCTCGGATAGTTCCATCTATGTCCCGCATTGAAGTATCCGGAACAGCGGGATGCGCTGGCGCTCCTTCTTCTTCAGCGGCTCCTCTGCATATGCGGCTCCTTTCGTGGCAGTGTCAGGCCCTTTTATAAGGTTGCACCCCATGCGTATTGACGTCACACGTACCCAGTGGCACAACCCTATAAAAGGGCCTGGCACTGCCACGAAAGGAGCCGCATATGCAGAGGAGCTGCTGAAGAAGAAGGAAGCACTGTGTATGGGGGGGCACTGTGTATGGGGGGGCACTGTCTCAATTGGGAGCACTGTGTATGGGGGTACTTTCTATGAGGGCACTGTATAGGGGGTACTGTCTATGGGGCAATTGGGGGCACTTTCTGTGGGGGGGTACTGTCTATGGGGGCAGTTGGGGCACTGTGTATGGGGTACTGTGTATGGGGGCAATTGGGGGCACTTTCTGTGGGGGGTACTGTCTATGGGGGCAGTTGGGGCACTGTGTATGGGGGCAATTGGGGGCACTTTCTATGGGGCATTGTGTGTGGGGGCACTGTGTATGGGGGCTCTCTGTATGGGGGTACTGTCTATTGGGCCATTGGGGGCACTGTGTATGGGGGGGCAAAACTGGTACATAGTTATAACTGACTGCCTATTTGTATTTATATGTAGGAGTTGCTATATTGTTTTCCTTAGGTAGTACAGTATGAGGGTATAGCACATTTGCATCTGATCCCGCCATTTCTATATAACTATATAAAAGGAGTATTTTGAAAAAAAAATGGATGGGGTGTGGCAATTGGGACGTGGCCACAAAAGTGGGCGTGGTTAAAAAAATTGCCGCGCTACGCGTGCCAAATCTTTTTGTCCCTCTTTTCATTTTTCAAATGTTGGGAGGTATGCATTTTGCTCCCATACAGAGCAATGGGGACCTCTCCCCACAGCTCCGTATGGGACTTTGCAGCGGGGGGAGCTGTTTCAGTGGTTCGCCCCCTTAACTCTTGAATCTCCCCGCTACCCCAAGCTCACAGCCTTACCTTGATGTTTAATTGTCCTGGGAGGAGCATTTGTGACAGGCAAGGGTCAACTATCAGCATTGGCGGCATCCCTCTCCCTGCTCCTGCTCACTGGGTCAGGGGCTGAGGGGGCTCTGTCTTTTATCAGGCGGAAGAGGCTGCTGCCTTTATTTGTGTGCTGGGCAGTTTCACCTTCCCACCCCTAACATATATCTCTCACTCCTGGGAATCTCTGGCAGAGCACAGCATGCAGGGGAATAGACAGAGGTATCGCTGATCAGTTCATAAAATCTAGCAGACATTTAAAAGGGGCCCTTATAAGTTTGGGAACCTTAGGCCTTGTTAATATGGCTGGAACTTCTACTGGTACATTAATATTGTTTTGCTTTCAACTGATTAAGAATGGAAGGAAATAACATAGATTTATGTACCACTGGAATTGGCCCTGTTTATAACTTTGGAAAATGCACAGAACTTTTGGCATGTCTGAAGTTGATTGGTAATTTTACTGGCATGTCTGGGGTTAATATGCCCTTTATCAATTTAATGTAGTCATACTGGCATGTTTGAAGTTAATATGTCCTTTATTCTTTTTATTTAGCGATTATACTGGCACATCTGGGGCAGGTAAAGTGGGTGTGGCATGTGGGGGCGTGGTCACAAAGCAGGCGTGGCCAAAAAATTCTTGCTGTACTACCCGCGTCACATATTTTTGTCCCTCTTTCTCTTAATGAAATGTTGGGAGGTATGGTTGAACTATAGTACAGTTTATTGTCAGAGACAAATGATTCAGCAGGGTTATACTCACAATGCAGATACAGATGGCAAATGATAGTAGTGCTCTGGGGACAAACAAGGGAGGTTACACACCGGTTTATCCCACCTCTGTTGGGAGTCTGGGCAGGGTAAATGCACCTTTCAGCTTGGCACCCCTATGGGGGCAGTCAGGATAGATACCCCAGTCCTCAGGTTGATAACCCCTAGCTGAAGAGTCCTGCGGGTGACTAGGGATCAGGGCTTGTTCTGGCCAGTCTCCTGTCTACTCTGAGGCAACATTGGATGGAAGGTACTTCCAGAACTATTATCCTTGATGGGGCTTGAAACTGCCCTTGCTTGCCAAGTCTCTCCTACAACTTCTGCTATTCTTTCTATTCCTCGTTCACGGGGCCCCGTCCCCGACTTCACCAGAGTGGATGGTATCACTCTGGGGCAATAAGGCTTTTCTGGGGCCTAGTTCCGCTCCCAGGCTCAGTGGAGCTTCACCTGAGATACAGAGGCAGCCAAAGAGGAAGCCCCACCCCTTTGCTAAACACTAACACATTAGAGTGCAAGAGGTGTGGTCAACTTTAAACTGATACAGGGGTCTCTGCCCAGTAACAGCAGAAATAAGGAGGTGGTAGGGTTTAAAGCCACAGGGGCATTTTTATATCTCAAATTGTTACGTTCGCAACATTTACGTGCGACTCTTACCCCAAATGCATTCAAGTCAATTGGTGTTTGCAGAGACTTTTTTGTCACAGCAACATTTTTCTTGACAATTTTGTGCAAGAAATTTGACAATGAATCCACTGCGAATCCATGAATGGTGAAAATATTCCCACGTCACTATGGTGCTCGCTGCCGGAAGTGCGTATGGGGCAGAATAGTGTCAGTCCGCTCAGTTTTGCCCCCACTCCAGATCTCTGCACTTGGGTTTGTACCTGAGTTGGGTTCTGTCTATATGTATTTGCCCCTCTATGGATGCCAAGGCTGGACAGGCCCATCTAATGCGTTACTGAAGCCCCCTCAGACCTCTATGTCTCCCCCATATCCACTCTTCCTGGGGCAGAGATAAAAGCCCTGGGACAAATAAACACTTTGCTTTGCCTCCAACAGGTTTGGGTCGATGCCGGAACACAGATCTTCTTCTCCTACGCCATCTGCTTGGGGTGCCTGACGGCACTGGGCAGCTACAATAATTACAACAATAACTGCTACAGGTAGGTATGAACCATTGGGGTAAGTCAGGACTGTTCCACTGGAGGCCCACGGGCCACGGCCAGTCCGGCTATCACTCTGCAAAAAGGCTCTACAAGTGGCCAATTTATTTGACGATAAAGGTGCCAACTACTCAGTGCCAACCTCCATGAACCCAGGGGCGCTTCTGCCATTAGGCGAGTTGAGAAACTCGCCTCAGGCGGCAGAAGCGCCCCAGTTACCAGGGGCGGCAAAAAGCCGCTCCTGGTAACTTTAAGAGCCGAATTTCCGGTTTTTAAACCGGAAATTCGGCTCTTCTAGTGCAGAGAGCGCATCCAGGAGCCGCCTCAGGCGGCGATATGTCCAGAATCGCCCCTGCATGAACCCCTGGCTCAACTCATTCCTAGCCAAGCTTCTAGATAATCCATAGAAACATCAACATTTGTCTGGGGTAGAATGTTGGGGTAAAATGTTGGGGGCCAATGGAACAATAGAAAGACATGGGAAAAGAGAGGGTTACACCGCAGTGTAAGAGGCGGGGACTATTTGCCCACCCAGCCCTGGAACCCTGTGCCAGCCGGCAACACCTTGTGTAGGGGCCCCGCCAAAATGGTCCCAATGGGGCAGAGGTGAACTAGTCCCCAGGGCTAGTAGATGCTCACAGTGTTCCCTTACCCCAGGAATGTCTTACCCCTGAGCCCCAGTACTGGTGGGTGGCACCACAGGGTACCAGGGCCACATATAGGGGTAGGTAGGAGTACCTAGGGCACAACGGAAGGGGCTGTTAGTTGTGTAACTCATCTCCCAAATACACAGGGTGCCAGGGCCACATATAGGGGTAGGTAGGAGTACCTAGGGCACAACAGAAGGGGCTGTTAGTTGTGTAACTCATCTCCCCAATACACAGGGTACCAGGGCCACATATAGGGGTAGGTAGGAGTACCTAGGGCACAACGGAAGGGGCTGTTAGTTGTGTAACTCATCTCCCAAATACACAGGGTGCCAGGGCCACATATAGGGGTAGGTAGGAGTACCTAGGGCACAACAAGGGGCTGTTAGTTGTGTAACTCATCTCCCCAATACACAGGGTGCCAGGGCCACATATAGGGGTAGGTAGGAGTACCTAGGGCACAACAAGGGGCTGTTAGTTGTGTAACTCATCTCCCCAATACACAGGGTGCCAGGGCCACATATAGGGGTAGGTAGGAGTACCTAGGGCACAACGGAAGGGGCTGTTATTGTGTAACTCATCTCCCAATACACAGGGTGCCAGGGCCACATATAGGGGTAGGTAGGAGTACCTAGGGCACAACGGAAGGGGCTGTTAGTTGTGTAACTCATCTCCCCAATACACAGGGTGCCAGGGCCACATATAGGGGTAGGTAGGAGTACCTAGGGCACAACGGAAGGGGCTGTTAGTTGTGTAACTCATCTCCCCAATACACAGGGTGCCAGGGCCACATATAGGGGTAGGTAGGAGTACCTAGGGCACAACGGAAGGGGCTGTTAGTTGTGTAACTCATCTCCCCAATACACAGGGTGCCAGGGCCACATATAGGGGTAGGTAGGAGTACCTAGGGCACAACGGAAGGGGCTGTTATTGTGTAACTCATCTCCCAATACACAGGGTGCCAGGGCCACATATAGGGGTAGGTAGGAGTACCTAGGGCACAACGGAAGGGGCTGTTAGTTGTGTAACTCATCTCCCCAATACACAGGGTGCCAGGGCCACATATAGGGGTAGGTAGGAGTACCTAGGGCACAACGGAAGGGGCTGTTAGTTGTGTAACTCATCTCCCCAATACACAGGGTGCCAGGGCCACATATAGGGGTAGGTAGGAGTACCTAGGGCACAACGGAAGGGGCTGTTATTGTGTAACTCATCTCCCCAATACACAGGGTACCGGATCCATCTCCACTAGATCTTTTCCCTTTCTATTCGCAGGGACTGCCTCATGCTTTGCTGCTTAAACAGCGGAACCAGTTTTGTCGCGGGTTTCGCTATATTTTCCGTCCTTGGATTCATGGCTTACGAACAAGGGGTGCCCATTGCCGAGGTGGCAGAGTCAGGTAAGTCAGTGGCAGCAGCGAAACCTCTGCTGGAACCTTGGGGCAAATATCTCAGCAGGCAAGCCGCCATGTTTTGGGGGCGGAGCATCATTTTATAGCTCTTAGTGCTCCTGCAGTCGCAGCAGGAATGGGTTGGGGGGCTGGCCGAGTTGTTAGGGTTCCCAGTCTGTGGGTTTGGTTGGGAGATTTCAGGCCTGGAGGTTGTGGGGTGAGTAATGGGATGGAATTCCGTTGGGTGGATCTATGGTACCAGTGCAACGTTGTAGTAATTCTGTGTATGAGCGGTACCAGTGCAACGTTGTAGTAATTCTGTGTATGAGCGGTACCAGTGCAACGTTGTAGTATTTCTGTGTATGAGCGGTACCAGTGCAACGTTGTAGTAATTCTGTGTATGAGCGGTACCAGTGCAACGTTGTAGTATTTCTGTGTATGAGCGGTACCAGTGCAACGTTGTAGTAATTCTGTGTATGAGCGGTACCAGTGCAACGTTGTAGTAATTCTGTGTATGAGCGGTACCAGTGCAACGTTGTAGTAATTCTGTGTATGAGCGGTACCAGTGCAACGTTGTAGTAATTCTGTGTATGAGCGGTACCAGTGCAACGTTGTAGTATTTCTGTGTATGAGCGGTACCAGTGCAGGGACTGCCAGAGGGACGGGAGAAGTGAATGAGACTGGTACCAGTGTTCTTGATGAGTTGGGATGGGGTCAGTTTAGACAGGGGGGCCCACAGTACTAGAAGCCATAACAGTGGGCTCTACAGGGTATTATGGGTAAGTTCTTTGTCTGTCTCTTGTTTAAGGATTGGTGGAAATGACTGACTGGTGAAATGGGAATATACAGTGTTGTTGGTGTCTCGCAGGGGAACTGAGGAGTTGGGGAGATTCGTCTGTTTGGGCCCAGTGAGGACATAAAGCAAGAGACTGAGTTAGACAGTCAGGGAGGAAATTAGAGGGCAGCTCTGAGAGTGAGAGGTAGATTTCTCTGTATAGAAGTGATACAAAGCACAAAGGAGACTGGAAGAGGGGTCCCAGAATGGAGCCTTGGGGTACCCCAATGTAACTGTACCTATGTAACTGTGTGTGGGTACAACATGTATGTAACATGTATGTAGGGTTCTGAGAGAGGGGCACATTGCCCCCCCCCCCCCCCCCGCTTGGGTTCATTTCTGGTCCCTACATGCCTCAGGTGGGTGTCTGGCCCTTAGTGTGTAACTACATATCTGCCCCCCCCGGGGCCAATAACGGCAACAGTAATTGGGCGCTGAGAAAGCTCCAGAACAATGGCTGCTGCCGATGGGATATAAATTACCCCACAATCTGCCATTAAATACGCCCCACATGAGAACGGGCTTTGTGTGCGTTTGGTCCTTTAGCTTCTCTTTATTCTCTGACAATTTCCAACCAACAAAAGGCTGAAAGGAGAGTAAAAGAGTAAAAAGCCCATTTTCAGCTTCTCTCGTCTAATCACACAGCCCCTCGCTATGATCCCTTTTATTCCAGTTCCAAGGAGGCAGCGCACAATTACTGGGCCTATTGTAGCGCTCTATTCATTATCTGCACTTCCCACAGCCTGGCGTCTCATTTCCCAAGTGCCCCCCCTTATATGGTACAGTCCTACTCACCATCCAACGCCCCCCTTATATGGTACAGTCCTACTCACCATCCAACACCCCCCTTATATGGTACAGTCCTACTCACCATCCCGTGCCCCCCTTATATAGAACAGTCCTACTCACCATCCAACGCCCCCCTTATATGGTACAGTCCTACTCACCATCCAACTCCCCCCTTATATGGTACAGTCCTACTCACCATCCAACGCCCCCCTTATATGGTACAGTCCTACTCACCATCCAACGCCCCCCTTATATGGTACAGTCCTACTCACCATCCCGTGCCCCCCTTATATGGTACAGTCCTACTCACCATCCCGTGCCCCCCTTATATGGTACAGTCCTACTCACCATCCAACGCCCCCCTTATATGGTACAGTCCTACTCACCATCCAACTCCCCCCTTATATGGTACAGTCCTACTCACCATCCAACTCCCCCCTTATATGGTACAGTCCTACTCACCATCCAACGCCCCCCTTATATGGTACAGTCCTACTCACCATCCCGTGCCCCCCTTATATGGTACAGTCCTACTCACCATCCCGTGCCCCCCTTATATGGTACAGTCCTACTCACCATCCAACACCCCCCTTATATGGTACAGTCCTACTCACCATCCAACACCCCCCTTATATAGTACAGTCCTACTCACCATCCAACACCCCCCTTATATGGTACAGTCCTACTCACCATCCAACACCCCCCTTATATAGTACAGTCCTACTCACCATCCAACACCCCCCTTATATGGTACAGTCCTACTCACCATCCAACGCCCCCCTTATATGGTACAGTCCTACTCACCATCCCGTGCCCCCTTATATGGTACAGTCCTACTCACCATCCCGTGCCCCCCTTATATGGTACAGTCCTACTCACCATCCCGTGCCCCCCTTATATGGTACAGTCCTACTCACCATCCCGTGCCCCCCTTATATAGTACAGTCCTACTCACCATCCTGTGCCCCCCTTAAATGGTACAGTCCTACTCACCATCCAACACCCCCATTAAATGGTACAGTCCTACTCACCATCCAATACCCCCCTTAAATGGTACAGTCCTACTCACCATCCAACACCCCCATTAAATGGTACAGTCCTACTCACCATCCAACACCCCCATTAAATGGTACAGTCCTACTCACCATCCAATACCCCCCTTAAATGGTACAGTCCTACTCACCATCCAACACCCCCATTAAATGGTACAGTCCTACTCACCATCCAACACCACCATTAAATGGTACAGTCCTACTCACCATCCAACACCCCCATTAAATGGTACAGTCCTACTCACCATCCAACACCCCCTTAAATGGTACAGTCCTACTCACCATCCAACACCCCATTAAATGGTACAGTCCTACTCACCATCCAACACCCCCATTAAATGGTACAGTCCTACTCACCATCCAACACCCCCCTTATATGGTACAGTCCTACTCACCATCCAACACCCCCCTTATATGGTACAGTCCTACTCACCATCCCGTGCCCCCCTTAAATGGCACAGTCCTACTCACCTCCGTTACCCCCCTTATATGCCACAGTCCTACTCACCATCCAGTGCCCCCCTTATATGGTACAGTCCTACTCACCATCCAGTACCCCCATTAAATGGTACAGTCCTACTCACCATCCAACACCCCCCTTAAATGGTACAGTCCTACTCACCATCCAGTACCCCCCTTAAATGGTACAGTCCTACTCACTATCCAACAACCCCCTTAAATGGTACAGTCCTACTCACCATGATTTACCCCTCTTAAATGGTACAGTCCTACTCACCATCCAATACCCCCCTTAAATGGTACAGTCCTACTCACCATCCAGTACCCCCCTTAAATGGTACAGTCCTACTCACCATCCAGTACCCCCCTTAAACGGTACAGTCCTACTCACCATCCAATACCCCCTTATATGGTACAGTCCTACTCACCATCCAACACCCCCATTAAATGGTACAGTCCTACTCACCATCCAACACCCCCATTAAATGGTACAGTCCTACTCACCATCCAGTACCCCCCTTAAATGGTACAGTCCTACTCACTATCCAACAACCCCCTTAAATGGTACAGTCCTACTCACCATCTAACAACTCCCTTAAATGGTACAGTCCTACTCACCATCCAATACCCCCCTTAAATGGTACAGTCCTACTCACCATCCAATACCCCCCTTAAATGGTACAGTCCTACTCACCATCCAGTACCCCCCTTAAATGGTACAGTCCTACTCACCATCCAGTACCCCCCTTAAATGGTACAGTCCTACTCACCATCCAACACCCCCCTTATATGGTACAGTCCTACTCACCATCCAACACCCCCCTTATATGGTACAGTCCTACTCACCATCCAACACCCCCCTTATATGGTACAGTCCTACTCACCATCCAACACCCCCCTTATATGGTACAGTCCTACTCACCATCCAACACCCCCCTTATATGGTACAGTCCTACTCACCATGACCAATTAAATCAATATTCCCCAATTTGGTTCTAATATGACTCGGTTGGTTCTGCCCGGGGCCCTATCCCCGCGGGATCTGTATGTTCCCCTGTGTTTGGTGTAACTGGCGGCTCATGTAACTGCCCTCAGTCAGTGAGTGGTGTATTTGTGTAGTGTTTGGGGCAGGGAGCAGCTCTGGGCAGGGGTGGGAGAGGATCATGGGTAAAGCAGCACAACAGAACCTGAAACAAATATCATTGGTTTGTAAATAATGAGGGAATGGCGGATTCTGCGCTCGCTGTTTCTATTTATTCCTGGGCCCTTAGTTACAGGCTGTTCCCCTGCCCCTGGGGTAGTTTGTGTTTGGCCCAGGGAATATCCGACTCCTGCCCCTTGGTGCGGCCAACACTGGCTACTTTGTTTCCCCACAGGGAATAACAACTGGAACATCTCAATTTGCCTCTGACACTTCCCATTGTCCAGGCTCCTCCCCCTCTGCTCATGGCGACTTCTTCATCCCCATGGCAACGGCGTCCAACTCTTTGCTTTGTGTTCCAGGTCCCGGATTGGCTTTCATCGCCTACCCAAGGGCTGTCACCATGATGCCCCTCGCTCCCCTCTGGGCGGCGCTGTTCTTTATGATGCTCATCTTCCTCGGGCTGGATAGTCAGGTGGGAATAATGCGACTAATTAATGGCGCTAATAATGCAACTAATTAATGGCGCTAATAAAGCAACCTGCCTGGCACTGATTAAAGGGAAACTACCATGATTGTTATGGGGCACTTTGCTTTCAGCTAACCTATTGTTTCTCCTACTCCCATGTAACTGGAGGAGTCCCAAGCCGGACTTGGATTTCTTACTATTGAGTGCTATTCTGATACCTACTGGGAGCTGCTATCTTGCTCCCTTCCCAATGTTCTGCTGATCGGCTGCTGGGGGTGAGGGGGGGGGATATCACTCCAACTTGCAGCGCAGCAGTAAAGTGTGACTGAGTCTGAGCTTTCAGCCAGCGCTACACATTAGAACTGCTTTCAGCTAACCTATTGTTTCTCCTACTCCCATGTAACTGGAGGAGTCCCAAGCCGGACTTGGATTTCTTACTATTGAGTGCTATTCTGATACCTACTGGGAGCTGCTATCTTGCTCCCTTCCCATTGTTCTGCTGATCGGCTGCTGGGGGTGAGGGGGGGGGGGTATCACTCCAACTTGCAGCGCAGCAGTAAAGTGTGAGTGAGTCTGAGCTTTCAGCCAGCGCTACACATTAGAACTGCTTTCAGCTAACCTATTGTTTCTCCTACTCCCATGTAACTGGAGGAGTCCCAAGCCGGACTTGGATTTCTTACTATTGACTGCTATTCTGATACCTACTGGGAGCTTTAACTGATGGGTTTGTAACAAACAGCTTTACCCCGTGACAGTGTTGCTTTACTGTATCAGCGCCACTAATTACTCTCAATCTGTGCAGTTCGTCTGTGTGGAAAGCTTGGTCACCGCCGTGGTGGATATGTACCCAAAGATATTCCGAAGAGGCTACAGGAGGGAACTGCTGATTCTGGCGCTTTCTATCGTGTCGTATCTCCTTGGACTTATAATGTTAACTGAGGTGAGACCCCCCCCCTCCCTGTTGGCCTTCCGACCTTGTACTGAGCCCTGTGGGCCCAAACCTGCACTTAAAGGGGAAGTTCACCTTGGAGATAATGTTTATTATGATGTAGAGAGGGATATTCTGAGAGAATTTGCAATTGGTCTTTATTTTTTATTATTTGTAGTTTTTCAGTTCAGCAGCTCTCCAGTTTGGAGTTTCAGCAGCTATCTGGTTGCTAGGGTCCAAGTTACCCTAGCAACCAGGGAGTCGTTTGAATAAGAGACCTGTTTATTTATTGGAGAGAACCTGAATAGCAAAATGACTACTGAAAAGTAACAATAACAATAAAACTGGAGCCTCACAGAGCAATAGGGTTTGGCTGCCGGGGTCAGTGACCCCCATTTGAAAGCTGCAAAGAGTCAGAAGACGAAGGGAAATAGTTTAAAAACTATAACAAATAAAGATGACCAATTGAAAAGTTGCCTAGAAGTGGCCATTCTATAACCTACTAAAGGTTAACTTAAAGGAGAATCCACCCTTTATGTACATAGGGAAAGCCCAGAGCTCATTCCCAATCACTGGCCCATAACTGAGAACTGAGCTTCTGTAAAATAATATCATTATTAATATAATATGATATAATATTAGCAATATAATCATTAATCATATAATTGGTTCAATATAATAATACAATTGGTTCTGATCCGAATTAATTGCACGGCTGCTAACGCCGCTAATATGGTATTTGTTACTCAGGGCGGGATGTACGTGTTCCAGCTCTTCGACTCGTATGCAGCGAGCGGCATGTGTCTGTTATTTGTAGCCGTGTTTGAGTGCGTCTGTATCGGCTGGGTGTACGGTAAGTGCCCCCCCCTTATATGTACTGTAACTGCCCCCATACTGTATGTACTGTAACTGCCCCTGTATGAACTGTAACTGCCCCCATACTGTATGTACTGTAACTGCCCCTGTATGTACTGTAACTGCCCCTGTATGTACTGTAACTGCCCCCATACTGTATGTACTGTAACTGCCCCTGTATGTACTGTAACTGCCCCTGTATGTACTGTAACTGCCCCCATACTGTATGTACTGTAACTGCCCCTGTATGTACTGTAACTGCCCCTGTATGTACTGTAACTGCCCCCATACTGTATGTACTGTAACTGCCCCTGTATGTACTGTAACTGCCCCTGTATGTACTGTAACTGCCCCCATACTGTATGTACTGTAACTGCCCCTGTATGTACTGTAACTGCCCCCATACTGTATGTACTGTAACTGCCCCCATACTGTATGTACTGTAACTGCCCCTGTATGTACTGTAACTGCCCCCATACTGTATGTACTGTAACTGCCCCTGTATGTACTGTAACTGCCCCCATACTGTATGTACTGTAACTGCCCCTATATCTACTGCTACTGCCCCTATATCTACTGTAACTGCCCCCATACTGTATGTACTGTAACTGCCCCTATATCTACTGCTACTGCCCCTATATCTACTGTAACTGCCCCCATACTGTTTGTACTATAACTGCCCCCATACTGTATGTACTGTAACTGCCCCTATATCTACTGCTACTGCCCCTATATCTACTGTAACTGCCCCCATACTGTATGTACTGTAACTGCCCCCATACTGTATGTACTGTAACTGCCCCTATATCTACTGCTACTGCCCCTATATCTACTGTAACTGCCCCTATATCTACTGTAACTGCCCCTATACTGTATATACTGTAACTGCCCCTATATCTACTGCTACTGCCCCTATATCTACTGTAACTGCCCCTATACTGTATGTACTGTAACTGCCCCTGTATGTACTGTAACTGCCCCTGTATGTACTGTAACTGCCCCCATACTGTATGTACTGTAACTGCCCCTATACTGTATGTACTGCTACTGCCCCTATATCTACTGTAACTGCCCCTATACTGTATGTACTGTAACTGCCCCTATATCTACTGCTACTGCCCCTATATCTACTGGTACTGCCCCTATATCTACTGTAACTGCCCCTATACTGTATGTACTGTAACTGCCCCTGTATGTACTGTAACTGCCCCTGTATGTACTGTAACTGCCCCCATACTGTATGTACTGTAACTGCCCCTGTATGTACTGTAACTGCCCCTGTATGTACTGTAACTGTCCCCATACTGTATGTACTGTAACTGCCCCTGTATGTACTGTAACTGCCCCTGTATGTACTGTAACTGCCCCCATACTGTATGTACTGTAACTGCCCCT
The DNA here is from genome assembly GCF_000004195.4 of Xenopus tropicalis. Lineage (NCBI taxonomy): Eukaryota > Metazoa > Chordata > Amphibia > Anura > Pipidae > Xenopus > Xenopus tropicalis. The sequence continues at coordinate 152,704,794 of NC_030680.2, forward strand.
GTATGTACTGTAACTGCCCCCCATACTGTATGTACTGTAACTGCCCCCATACTGTATGTACTGTAACTGCCCCTGTATGTACTGTAACTGCCCCCATACTGTATGTACTGTAACTGCCCCTGTATGTACTGTAACTGCCCCCATACTGTATGTACTGTAACTGCCCCTATATCTACTGCTACTGCCCCTATATCTACTGTAACTGCCCCCATACTGTATGTACTGTAACTGCCCCTATATCTACTGCTACTGCCCCTATATCTACTGTAACTGCCCCCATACTGTATGTACTGTAACTGCCCCTATATCTACTGCTACTGCCCCTATATCTACTGTAACTGCCCCTATACTGTATGTACTGTAACTGCCCCTATATCTACTGCTACTGCCCCTATATCTACTGTAACTGCCCCTATATCTACTGTAACTGCCCCTATACTGTATGTACTGTAACTGCCCCTATATCTACTGCTACTGCCCCTATATCTACTGTAACTGCCCCTATATCTACTGCTACTGCCCCTATATCTACTGTAACTGCCCCTATATCTACTGTAACTGCCCCTATACTGTATGTACTGTAACTGCCCCTATATCTACTGCTACTGCCCCTATATCTACTGTAACTGCCCCTATACTGTATGTACTGTAACTGCCCCTATATCTACTGCTACTGCCCCTATATCTACTGTAACTGACCTCATACTGTATGTACTGTAACTGCCCCTATATCTACTGCTACTGCCCCTATATGTACTGTAACTGCCCCCATACTGTATGTACTGTAACTGCCCCCATACTGTATGTACTGTAACTGCCCCCATACTGTATGTACTGTAACTGCCCCCATACTGTATGTACTGTAACTGCCCCTGTATGTACTGTAACTGCCCCTGTATGTACTGTAACTGCCCCCCATACTGTATGTACTGTAACTGCCCCTGTATGTACTGTAACTGCCCCTGTATGTACTGTAACTGCCCCCATACTGTATGTACTGTAACTGCCCCCATACTGTATGTACTGTAACTGCCCCTGTATGTACTGTAACTGCCCCTGTATGTACTGTAACTGCCCCCATACTGTATGTACTGTAACTGCCCCTGTATGTACTGTAACTGCCCCCATACTGTATGTACTGTAACTGCCCCCATACTGTATGTACTGTAACTGCCCCCATACTGTATGTACTGTAACTGCCCCTGTATGTACTGTAACTGCCCCTGTATTTACTGTAACTGCCCCCATACTGTATGTACTGTAACTGCCCCTGTATGTACTGTAACTGCCCCTATATCTACTGCTACTGCCCCTATATCTACTGTAACTGACCCCATACTGTATGTACTGTAACTGCCCCTATATCTACTGCTACTGCCCCTATATCTACTGTAACTGCCCCCATACTGTATCTACTGTAACTGCCCCTATATCTACTGCTACTGCCCCTATATCTACTCTAACTGCCCCATACTGTATGTACTGTAACTGCCCCCATACTGTATGTACTGTAACTGCCCCTATATCTACTGCTACTGCCCCTATATCTACTGTAACTGCCCCCATACTGTATGTACTGTAACTGCCCCCATACTGTATGTACTGTAACTGCCCCTATATCTACTGCTACTGCCCCTATATCTACTGTAACTGCCCCCATACTGTATGTACTGTAACTGCCCTATATCTACTGCTACTGCCCCTATATCTACTGTAACTGCCCCCATACTGTATTGTACTGTAACTGCCCCCATACTGTATGTACTGTAACTGCCCCTATATCTACTGCTACTGCCCCTATATCTACTGTAACTGCCCCCATACTGTATGTACTGTAACTGCCCCCATACTGTATGTACTGTAACTGCCCCTATACTGTATGTACTGTAACTGCCCCTATATCTACTGCTACTGCCCCTATATCTACTGTAACTGCCCCCATACTGTATGTACTGTAACTGCCCCCATACTGTATGTACTGTAACTGCCCCTATATCTACTGCTACTGCCCCTATATCTACTGTAACTGCCCCCATACTGTATGTACTGTAACTGCCCCCATACTGTATGTACTGTAACTGCCCCTATATCTACTGCTACTGCCCCTATATCTACTGTAACTGCCCCTATATCTACTGTAACTGCCCCTATATCTACTGCTACTGCCCCTATATCTACTGTAACTGCCCCCATACTGTATGTACTGTAACTACCCCTATATCTACTGCTACTGCCCCTATATCTACTGTAACTACCCCCATACTGTATGTACTGTAACTGCCCCCATACTGTATGTACTGCTACTGCCCCTATATCTACTGCTACTGCCCCTATATCTACTGTAACTGCCCCTATATCTACTGCTACTGCCCCTATATCTACTGTAACTGCCCCTATATCTACTGTAACTGCCCCTATATCTACTGCTACTGCCCCTATATCTACTGTAACTGCCCCTATATCTACTGTAACTGCCCCTATATCTACTGCTACTGCCCCTATATCTACTGCAACTGCCCCTATATCTACTGTAACTGCCCCTATATCTACTGTAACTGCCCCTATATCTACTGTAACTGCCCCTATATCTACTGTAACTGCCCCTATATCTACTGTAACTGCCCCCATACTGTATGTACTGTAACTGCCCCCATACTGTATGTACTGTAACTACCCCTATATCTACTGCTACTGCCCCTATATCTACTGTAACTGCCCCTATACTGTATGTACTGTAACTGCCCCGATACTGTATGTACTGTAACTACCCCTATATCTACTGCTACTGCCCCTATATCTACTGTAACTACCCCCATACTGTATGTACTGTAACTGCCCCTATATCTACTGCTACTGCCCCTATATCTACTGCTACTGCCCCTATATCTACTGTAACTGCCCCTATATCTACTGTAACTGCCCCTATATCTACTGCTACTGCCCCTATATCTACTGTAACTGCCCCTATATCTAATGTAACTGCCCCTATATCTACTGCTACTGCCCCTATATCTACTGTAACTGCCCCTATATCTACTGTAACTGCCCCTATATCTACTGTAACTGCCCCTATATCTACTGCTACTGCCCCTATATCTACTGTAACTGCCCCTATATCTTACTGTAACTGCCCCTATATCTACTGCTACTACCCCTATATCTACTGCTACTACCCCTATATCTACTGCTACTGCCCCTATATCTACTGCTACTGCCCCTATATCTACTGCTACTGCCCCTATATCTACTGCAACTGCCCCTATATCTACTGCTACTGCCCCTATATCTACTGTAACTGCCCCTATATCTACTGCTACTACCCCTATATCTACTGCTACTGCCCCTATATCTACTGTAACTGCCCCTATATCTACTGCTACTGCCCCTATATCTACTGTAACTGCCCCTATATCTACTGCTACTGCCCCTATATCTACTGTAACTGCCCCTATATCTACTGTAACTGCCCCTATATCTACTGTAACTGCCCCTATATCTACTGCTACTGCCCCTATATCTACTGTAACTGCCCCTATATCTACTGCTACTGCCCCTATATCTACTGCAACTGCCCCTATATCTATTGTAACTGCCCCTATATCTACTGCTACTGCCCCTATATCTACTGTAACTGCCCCTATATCTACTGTAACTGCCCCTATATCTACTGTAACTGCCCCTATATCTACTGCTACTGCCCCTATATCTACTGCTACTGCCCCTATATCTACTGCTACTGCCCCTATATCTACTGTAACTGCCCCTATATCTACTGTAACTGCCCCTATATCTACTGTAACTGCCCCTATATCTACTGCTACTGCCCCTATATCTACTGCTACTGCCCCTATATCTACTGTAACTGCCCCCATACTGTATGTACTGTAACTGCCCCCATACTGTATGTACTGTAACTACCCCTATATCTACTGCTACTGCCCCTATATCTACTGTAACTGCCCCCATACTGTATGTACTGTAACTGCCCCGATACTGTATGTACTGTAACTACCCCTATATCTACTGCTACTGCCCCTATATCTACTGTAACTACCCCCATACTGTATGTACTGTAACTGCCCCTATATCTACTGCTACTGCCCCTATATCTACTGTAACTGCCCCTATATCTACTGCTACTGCCCCTATATCTACTGTAACTGCCCCCATACTGTATGTACTGTAACTGCCCCTATATCTACTGCCCCTATATCTACTGCTACTGCCCCTATATCTACTGTAACTGCCCCTATATCTACTGTAACTGCCCCTATATCTACTGCTACTGCCCCTATATCTACTGTAACTGCCCCTATATCTAATGTAACTGCCCCTATATCTACTGCTACTGCCCCTATATCTACTGTAACTGCCCCTATATCTACTGTAAACTGCCCCCTATATCTACTGTAACTGCCCCTATATCTACTGCTACTGCCCCTATATCTACTGTAACTGCCCCTATATCTACTGTAACTGCCCCTATATCTACTGCTACTACCCCTATATCTACTGCTACTACCCCTATATCTACTGCTACTGCCACTATATCTACTGCTACTGCCCCTATATCTACTGTAACTACCCCTATATCTAATGTAACTGCCCCTATATCTACTGCTACTGCCCCTATATCTACTGTAACTGCCCCTATATCTACTGCTACTACCCCTATATCTACTGCTACTGCCCCTATATCTACTGTAACTGCCCCTATATCTACTGCTACTGCCCCTATATCTACTGTAACTGCCCCTATATCTACTGCAACTGCCCCTATATCTACTGCTACTGCCCCTATATCTACTGTAACTGCCCCTATATCTACTGTAACTGCCCCTATATCTACTGTAACTGCCCCTATATCTACTGCTACTGCCCCTATATCTACTGTAACTGCCCCTATATCTACTGCTACTGCCCCTATATCTACTGTAACTGCCCCTATATCTACTGCTACTGCCCCTATATCTACTGTAACTGCCCCTATATCTACTGCTACTGCCCCTATATCTACTGTAACTGCCCCTATATCTACTGCAACTGCCCCTATATCTACTGCTACTGCCCCTATATCTACTGTAACTGCCCCTATATCTACTGTAACTGCCCCTATATCTACTGTAACTGCCCCTATATCTACTGCTACTGCCCCTATATCTACTGCTACTGCCCCTATATCTACTGCTACTGCCCCTATATCTACTGTAACTGCCCCTATATCTACTGCTACTGCCCCTATATCTACTGCTACTGCCCCTATATCTACTGCAACTGCCCCTATATCTACTGTAACTGCCCCTATATCTACTGTAACTGCCCCTATATCTACTGTAACTGCCCCTATATCTACTGCTACTGCCCCTATATCTACTGTAACTGCCCCTATATCTACTGCTACTGCCCCTATATCTACTGTAACTGCCCCTATATCTACTGCTACTGCCCCTATATCTACTGTAACTGCCCCTATATCTACTGCTACTGCCCCTATATCTACTGTAACTGCCCCTATATCTACTGCTACTGCCCCTATATCTACTGTAACTGCCCCTATATCTACTGCTACTGCCCCTATATCTACTGCAACTGCCCCTATATCTACTGCTACTGCCCCTATATCTACTGTAACTGCCCCTATATCTACTGTAACTGCCCCTATATCTACTGCTACTGCCCCTATATCTACTGTAACTGCCCCTATATCTACTGTAACTGCCCCTATATCTACTGTAACTGCCCTTATATCTACTGCTACTGCCCCTATATCTACTGCTACTGCCCCTATATCTACTGTAACTGCCCCTATATCTACTGCTACTGCCCCTATATCTACTGTAACTGCCCCTATATCTACTGTAACTGCCCCTATATCTACTGCTACTGCCCCTATATCTACTGCAACTGCCCCTATATCTACTGCTACTGCCCCTATATCTACTGTAACTGCCCCTATATCTACTGTAACTGCCCCTATATCTACTGCTACTGCCCCTATATCTACTGTAACTGCCCTTATATCTACTGCTACTGCCCCTATATCTACTGTAACTACCCCTATATCTACTGTAACTGCCCCTATATCTACTGTAACTGCCCTTATATCTACTGCTACTGCCCCTATATCTACTGCTACTGCCCCTATATCTACTGTAACTGCCCCTATATCTACTGTAACTGCCCTTATATCTACTGCTACTGCCCCTATATCTACTGCTACTGCCCCTATATCTACTGCTACTGCCCCTATATCTACTGCAACTGCCCCTATATCTACTGTAACTGCCCCTATATCTACTGTAACTGCCCCTATATCTACTGCTACTGCCCTTATATCTACTGCTACTGCCCCTATATCTACTGTAACTGCCCTTATATCTACTGCTACTGCCCCTATATCTACTGTAACTACCCCTATATCTACTGCTACTGCCCCATCATCCCCCTATAGTCTGTATTCCCTGCCCCCCTGGAACTAACTGGTCAGTGGATTTCAGTTTCCAATCAATGCAATTCATCTACATGCAAACTCCTCCCCTTTGGTGCCTCCTCCCACTTATGCTGATACCATTGGCCTAATATATAGGGGCGGAGACAGGGGAAAGTGTTGTATAGCGGGGTGACTGTTACCCCAATGTTTCTATATATCTGTAACCTTGTTATGGGCTAAGGGGGCCCAGCCTGAAGGCCAGTTAGGGGGGGATTTGGGGTGAGTGCTTATTTGTGCCCTGGGTACCCCTGGAACTATAGCGGGGTGACTGTTACCCCAATGTTTCTATATATCTGTAACCTTGTTATGGGCTAAGGGGGCCCAGCCTGAAGGCCAGTTAGGGGGGGATTTGGGGTGAGTGCTTATTTGTGCCCTGGGTACCCCTGGAACTATAGCGGGGTGACTGTTACCCCAATGTTTCTATATATCTGTAACCTTGTTATGGGCTAAGGGGGCCCAGCCTGAAGGCCAGTTAGGGGGGGATTTGGGGTGCTTATTTGTGCCCTGGGTACCCCTGGAACTATAGCGGGGTGACTGTTACCCCAATGTTTCTATATATCTGTAACCTTGTTATGGGCTAAGGGGGCCCAGCCTGAAGGCCAGTTAGGGGGGGATTTGGGGTGAGTGCTTATTTGTGCCCTGGGTACCCCTGGAACTATAGCGGGGTGACTGTTACCCCAATGTTTCTATATATCTGTAACCTTGTTATGGGCTAAGGGGGCCCAGCCTGAAGGCCAGTTAGGGGGGGATTTGGGGTGAGTGCTTATTTGTGCCCTGGGTACCCCTGGAACTATAGCGGGGTGACTGTTACCCCCAATGTTTCTATATATCTGTAACCTTGTTATGGGCTAAGGGGGCCCAGCCTGAAGGCCAGTTAGGGGGGGATTTGGGGTGAGTGCTTATTTGTGCCCTGGGTACCCCTGGAACTATAGCGGGGTGACTGTTACCCCAATGTTTCTATATATCTGTAACCTTGTTATGGGCTAAGGGGGCCCAGCCTGAAGGCCAGTTAGGGGGGGATTTGGGGTGCTTATTTGTGCCCTGGGTACCCCTGGAACTATAGCGGGGTGACTGTTACCCCAATGTTTCTATATATCTGTAACCTTGTTATGGGCTAAGGGGGCCCAGCCTGAAGGCCAGTTAGGGGGGGATTTGGGGTGAGTGCTTATTTGTGCCCTGGGTACCCCTGGAACTATAGCAGGGTGACTGTTACCCCCAATGTTTCTATATATCTGTAACCTTGTTATGGGCTAAGGGGGCCCAGCCTGAAGGCCAGTTAGGGGGGGATTTGGGGTGAGTGCTTATTTGTGCCCTGGGTACCCCTGGAACTATAGCGGGGTGACTGTTACCCCAATGTTTCTATATATCTGCCAGTACCACTGATCCGGGGGGGGGGATCCCACAACTTCCCAGCTGCCCCTGTAACCCCCCTGTAACCCCCCTATACATGAATGTGGGTGGGTTCCCTAAGATGCCGTTTCTCGTTACAGGAAGCAATAGGTTCTATGATAATATAGAAGATATGATTGGACATCGCCCGTTTGTATTAATAAAGTGGTGCTGGATGTTCTTCACCCCAGGGATCTGCGCAGTGAGTATCGGGGGGTCCGGTTGGGTCTGTGAGTCGGTATTTCTGGGACTATTGGGGGAATCACACAAGCTCTTCCAGCCTTGGAGTCGTAAAACTTGTAAATCCGATTGGTTCCATGGGCCTGAGCTCCGCCCCCATCGAATGGGCCAATGGATTTGGAGTTCAGATTTCCCAATCTCTTTGGTGTTAAAGGACAAGTCAACCCAAGACATAGGGGCGGGGCAAGCAATATATGATTGACAGATCAGCTTTTTAAGGGATTTGGAATGATTTCTTAGGGTGACGGCTTTAAAGGGGTTGGGCCAAAGCCATTCTGATTGGTCAGTCACATAATCTCTCTCTCTCCCAGAGCATCTTCATATTCTTCTTGGTGAAGTACAAGCCGCTGAAGTACAATAACGTATATACTTACCCCGCGTGGGGGTACGGCATCGGCTGGATGATGGCTCTCTCCTCCATGGTGTGTATCCCCCTGTGGATCATTATCAAGATGTGCCAGACTGAAGGCAGCTTTATACAGGTGAGAGAAGCCACGCCTACCAGGAAAGGCAACATCACTTGGGGGGGCAAAATCTAATGCACCCCCAGCGACTTTAAAGGGAAACTACACCCCCAGAATGAACACGTGATGGGCTGTGTGCTCCCTCAGGGATCAGCTGACAGGAAGTGATGGGCTGTGTGCTCCCTCAGAGGTCAGCTGACAGGAAGTAATGGGCTGTGTGCTCCCTCAGACATCAGCTGACAGGAAGTGATGGGCTGTGTGCTCCCTCAGAGATCAGCTGACAGGAAGTGATGGGCTGTGTGCTCCCTCAGAGATCAGCTGACAGGAAGTGATGGGCTGTGTGCTCCCTCAGAGATCAGCTGACAGGAAGTGATGGGCTGTGTGCTCCCTCAGGGATCAGCTGACAGGAAGTGATGGGCTGTGTGCTCCCTCAGAGATCAGCTGACAGGAAGTGATGGGCTGTGTGCTCCCTCAGAGATCAGCTGACAGGAAGTGATGGGCTGTGTGCTCCCTCAGAGATCAGCTGACAGGAAGTGATGGGCTGTGTGCTCCCTCAGAGATCAGCTGACAGGAAGTGATGGGCTGTGTGCTCCCTCAGAGATCAGCTGACAGGAAGTGATGGGCTGTGTGCTCCCTCAGAGATCAGCTGACAGGAAGTGATGGGCTGTGTGCTCCCTCAGAGATCAGCTGACAGGAAGTAATGGGCTGTGTGCTCCCTCAGAGATCAGCTGACAGGAAGTGATGCAGCTCTAACTGTAACAGGAAGTAGTGTGGGAGCAAAAGGCAGAACTCTGCCCATTCATTGGCTGATGGGGCCTAGCATGTATGTGTGCCTTGGCTTGTTTGTGTGCACTGTGACTCCTATGATCCCAGGGGGTGGGGCTTAGTACTTAAAGTGGCAGTTTCCTATTTAGGATTACCCAATGGCACATTCTGCTAAATAAGTATATTTATATGGAAATGGTTTATTTAGATGGAGCCGGGTTTTACATGAGATGTTTATACAATATATTTGTATAGGGACCGACACTGTTTGGGGGTTTAGTTTCCCTTTAATCCCTTCCCTGAATCCCCCGGCCAGTACTCCTGTTGGGAGAAAACTGCCCCGGCCGGGGTATATGTGGGCGAGCGTTCCTTCTAGGCCCCCTTATACACAGGAGCCCTTATTAACCCCCCAACACCAAGGTCTGACTTTTATTGTCATAACCAGAACATCTAATTGGACAGTTTATGAACTTTGTACCAAACCCAATTCATTACTCAGATACGTTGTGTATAGAGTTACATATGGTCTGTATCAATCCCTCGCTCACTGGGTACCCAGCGATATACATAGAACTAAGGCTTTGTACCTTGGCCGTTGGGCAGTAGCCGCCCCAAAACCTGCTTTTATCTTTAAACCTCAGAGAAAATATGCACCGATATTATCCTACAAACGGGGTTTCACACAATATTTGGTGAACGTAACGAGGTTAACGAGGCGACCGATATCGGCAAAAGCCTTGGATATCAATTACCCCATTTATTGGGCAGGTCTGAAAATTTTGATTGGGTGCTGCTGAAGGCGCCCGAAAATTGGGTGAATGTTAATGCTGAATCGTTAGATAGAATTCTATTGTTTGTACCTATGTGGCCTTTAGTGGAGCAGAATAAAGAACTTGGCTGCGACCAATGGTTCTAGGAAAGATCATAATACTGATCATTTACTGATTACTGTCTCTACATGTGTTTAGAAGAGGGAATTCTTAGTACTGTCTATGGCAGGGGATTTTCTGGCGATTAGTAGTTGTGACAAGTAGCTGCTACTAAATATCTCCGTGTGGCTTCACCCTTATGGTCTTCAGAAAACAACGACATGTAGGCCGATAAAATAAATGGGAAAGTAGGAATTCAACTGGGTATGATGGATATTATTAACAAGATGAGTCTTTATTGGGAACAACCAAAGGAATTTGGGTTGAAAAATGGCACCATGGCTGACCTTCCTCCAGTCTGTGGTTTGTCATCTTGGTCCAACTGAGAGGACTTTTCCCTGCCTCCGACTGTATAACCCAGGGTTGGGCAAATTTTTTGGCTCAGGGGCCACATACTTACAGACGGGCCGGCGTTTCTGCTTGTCAGTCCCTAGACGTCAAGTCTGACGTTATGAGACTTGCGGAGTCAGCTGTAGCGGGCCGGACGTGGCCCGTGGGCCGTAGTTTGCCCACCCCTGGTATAACCCATGGGAACCCATAATTCCTAATACATTCAATTTCTTTACTCTGCTGGTTCCAATCACCTTTATTAGGGTTTGGGATTAATGCAGTGTGGGTTGTGGAACCCTATGGGGATGCGAAACGCGTGAGGCGGATACACCTTGGGCTTTGGGTATTTTTGAATAAATTCATGTTTTGGGATATTTATTCTATAGATGTTTATTCCCTAATAATGTCCCTGTGTCCGACCCGCAGAAACTGAAGACCTTGACGTTACCAAGCCCAGAGCTGAAGATGAGGGGGAAACTGGCGGCCGGCGCCGCTACAGCCAACGACTGCGAAGCCAAACTGAAAGGCGACGGCAACATCTCCGCCATCACAGAGAAAGAGACGCACTTCTAAGGCAACAATTCCACTCCTTTTGTAAAACACAAACTCAGATAAACAAACAGATCTCACTTAAATAGAGCGTCTCGCTTGCTCCGCACAAAGTCTTAACAGGTTAATTGTGAGTGCACTCTGTATACTTGTCTAAAGGTGATTTTTTTTAATTATTATATAAGTGACTGATTTCAGAAGAGTGTTGTGCGGTCTCTTTAGTGCCAATTGTACGTAATATTGTGACTGCTCGATGTTCCCTAGCGCTAGAGACACCCGGGTACCGTGCTGTGCGCCTTTATACCTGCGTTTCCTGCCGTGTCGTGTTTCTAACCCGCGTCCGTAGCGCCTTCCACTTTATTCTGTGTTTGTCTAGAAAGTTCCACCTCCACGTTCCTTGTTAACTGAGTGGATTAACTGCCCCGGAGTTGTAGCCGTTTAGCCTCCCGCGTCTCATCGTATCCGTGTAACCGACTCTTCCTATTGTGAGCTGCAAAAATCACAGAAAAGGGTCATTTGTATTGTTTAAAAATGTATTTTTTTGTTCCTGTTGTTTTCTGGGGATCTAAAAAGCTGGCGAGGTCGATGGGAGGAGTCATTACAGCTCCTCCCTCCCAGCAGCGTCAGCGGCCATTTCTTTCCTGTATCATGAAATCTAGACCAATTTATTCTAGATCTTTCTGTCACACAAAGCCATTCCCTAGGGATCTGCCGAAAGGGAACAGTTTAAAGGGGAAGCTTACCCTTAAGTTACCTTTTACAAGAGAAAAGGGAATCACTTAACCATGAAATAAACCCAATAGGGCTGTTCTGCCCCAATAAGGGGTAATTATATCTTAGTTGGGATCAAGTACAGGTACTGTTTTATTATTACAGAGAAAAGGGAATCATTTAACCATGAAATAAACCCAATAGGACTGTTCTGCCCCCAATAAGGGGTAATTATATCTTAGTTGGGATCAAGTACAGGTACTGTTTTATTATTACAGAGAAAAGGGAATCATTTAACCATTAAATAAACCCAATAGGGCTGTTCTGCCCCAATAAGGGGTAATTATATCTTAGTTGGGATCAAGTACAGGTACTGTTTTATTATTACAGAGAAAAGGGAATCATTTAACCATTAAATAAACCCAATAGGGCTGTTCTGCCCCAATAAGGGGTAATTATATCTTAGTTGGGATCAAGTACAGGTACTGTTTTATTATTACAGAGAAAAGGGAATCATTTAACCATTAAATAAACCCAATAGGGCTGTTCTGCCCCCAATAAGGGGTAATTATATCTTAGTTGGGATCAAGTACAGGTACTGTTTTATTATTACAGAGAAAAGGGAATCATTTAACCATTAAATAAACCCAATAGGGCTGTTCTGCCCCCAATAAGGGGTAATTATATCTTAGTTGGGATCAAGTACAGGTACTGTTTTATTATTACAGAGAAAAGGGAATCATTTAACCATTAAATAAACCCAATAGGGCTGTTCTGCCCCCAATAAGGGGTAATTATATCTTAGTTGGGATCAAGTACAGGTACTGTTTTATTATTACAGAGAAAAGGGAATCATTTAACCATTAAATAAACCCAATAGGGCTGTTCTGCCCCAATAAGGGGTAATTATATCTTAGTTGGGATCAAGTACAGGTACTGTTTTATTATTACAGAGAAAAGGGAATCATTTAACCATGAAATAAACCCAATAGGGCTGTTCTGCCCCAATAAGGGGTAATTATATCTTAGTTGGGATCAAGTACAGGTACTGTTTTATTATTACAGAGAAAAGAGAATCATTTTTTAAAATCTGAATTATTTGGTTAAAATGGAGTCTATGGGAGGCTTTCCATAATCCGGAGCTTTCTGAATGACAGGTTTCCATACCTGTAGTCTGTTATAGAAAGATTCCTATTAACTTTGCAATTGGTCTTCATTATTTGTTTGTTATAGTTTCTGAATTATTTGCCTTTCTCTTCTGACTCTTTGCAGCTTTCAAATGGGGGTCACTGACCCCGGCAGCCAAACCCTATTGCTCTGTGAGGCTCCAGTTTTATTGTTATTGTTACTTTTTATTCCTTATCTTTTTTATTCAGCCCCTCCCCTATTCATATTCCCATCTCTCGTTTAAACCACTGCCTGGTTGCTAGGGTAAATAAGACCCTAGCAACCAGAAAGCTTCTAAAATACCAAACGGAGAGCTGCTGAATAAAAAGCGAAATAACTGAAAAAATTAAAAATGAAGACCAATTGCAAATTTTCTCAGAATATTAATGCTGACATCATATTAAAAGTTAATTTACAGGGGAACTACCCCTTTAAGGTCAGCAATGGTCCATCTGGGCGGATTAAATGAACAAATGAATAATAAGTATTGAGGCGCTGGGGGCGGTTCCCCTGGGTCCTGTACTGAATGGGGCCCAATCCCATAGGTTCCGCCATTCCAGCTACAGACCAAGCAATAATGGAGAATATTGATGATATTTATATTTATTCATCAGGCACCTTGGCAGTTGGATCGGTACCGGACGCTCCCGGGCCGGCTGAGCCTCAGAACCAGAATTCTTTCTTAGCTGTAAGTTTAATAGGAGACCTTCCCCATAGGGATCTGCGGGTCCCAGTCGGTTCTGTTACATGTTGTTTGTTCTGTTCATTGGTTCAGTACCAATATCTGGACTTCTGAGGTGGTACCGACGTATTCAGTGAAGGTTAGTAATGTTACATAGAGGGACACAGAGAGCAACATTATATATAATAGGATTAAAGGACATGTAAACCCTACGTTTCCCACCATGTATATCAGTTGGGCACATCTCCCCCACCCAAATCCCACCCTTTGTACTGCACATACCCCCTCATTCCCCAGCACCATCACATTTTCCTAAAAGAAACAGCAGCTTTAACCCGGCCGCCATTTTCCCTCTCACACATCTTCAACATAGTAACATGGCAAGTTAGGTTGAAAAAAGACACACGTCCATCAAGTTCAACCTTAATGCCTATATATAACCTGCCAACTGCTAGTTGATCTTCATGTGCCCTGTAAAGGCCAAGCAATGAAGAATGCAGGCTTACACAGGCAGAACTAGCCTGGAAGGTGTGTTTGAGAAGAACTGAGCATGCTCAGTAGCCCAGAGCCAAAATCAATTCCTAAGGGAGGGGGCCGCGTGGGTTAGAGGAGGAGAAGGAACCCCGTGTGATTAAGGGGGTGCCGCAGCCTCACTATTAACCTATCGGGGGTTTACGTGTCCTTTAATTACACTGTCGGGCCATGAGATGAACATGTGACCCACACGCGCTACAGGTATTGCTAATGACGTGTCCAGAGCTGCAAAATAGGCGGGGCTAGGGCCAATCTGCAGCCAATCACAGGAGGAAAAAAATATGGGAAATTTCCATAAACAAATCAGCCTATTTTCTATACGGGATCAGAATGCAGGCTTACACAGGCAGAACTTGCTTGGATTGTGCTCTGTTACGCTTACACTGAGCTCCGCCCTGTTTCCTATTGATATAAAGCCTGGCATTGGCCAATCACTTGGTACCAGTGTATCATGGGGCGTCGCCAAGCAATGGCGGATACAGTAGCGCAATCTCTCCTTCCCAATACCTCCCCCTCCCGCTGTACAGCCAGGGATATTACATATATCTAAATACTATAATATATACTATACTAATATACAGCATTATATGTCAGATTTTATATTTATATTAATATACAGTTTATTATACACATCCGGGCATTATATTCAGTGTAGATAGACTGCCGCCTCCTTTCCATACAAACTATACATTGTAAATACGTAGAATGATTTACTGCATTGCCATAGAGCAAATACCAGAATGATTTACTGCATTGCCATAGAGCAAATACCAGAATGATTTACTGCATTGCCATAGAGCAAATACCAGAATGATTTACTGCATTGCCATAGAGCAAATACCAGAATGATTTACTGCATTGCCATAAAGCAAATACCAGAATGATTTACTGCATTGCCGTAAAGCAAACACTGTATTTTGTCATATAAACATTTTAAAGATTTGGCTAAACAGCAGCCCAATAGAAACGCGGCCGCCATGTTGTTTCTGCTCCATGCCGGGGGTTTGCCAGCTCCAATGATGTCCCTATTTTTCCATTGAGAAGCTCCAAAATGGCTGAAATGTGAGTCTTGGTGAATTTTTCCAGGGTGGGATTGGGCCCTAGTGAGCCCCCCCAGACCCGATCCCACCAGCGACCCCCCCCCGGGCCAATGATCTCTCCCCCCTGATGCCCTGAAGGTTAGCGCTATGTATGTGCCCCTGGGGAGGGGGTTGGGCCCGGGGCAAGTTGGGGGGCCACATCACTGGTGCAATAGCACTTTGTCGCCCCCGGTAACTTGCCCGGTGCTGCCCCCTAAGGTGAGTTTCTCTGGGGATGTGGGGGCCCTTGGGGAATGTGGGGGCCCCTGGGGGATGTGGGGGCCCTTGGGGAATGTGGGGGCCCCTGGGGGATGTGGGGGCACTTGGGGGATGTTGGGGCCCCTTGTGGGATGTGGGGGCCCTTGGGGAATGTGGGGGTCCCTGGGGGATGTGGGGGCCCTTGGGGGATGTGGGGGCACTTGGGGGATGTTGGGGCCCCTTGTGGGATGTGGGGGCCCTTGGGGAATGTGGGGGCCCCTGGGGAATGTGGGGGCCCCTGGGGGATGTGGGGGCCCTTGGGGAATGTGGGGGCCCCTGGGGGATCTGGGGGCCCTTGGGGATGTGGGGGCACTTGGGGGATGTTGGGGCCCCTTGTGGGATGTGGGGGCCCTTGGGGAATGTGGGGGCCCTTGGGGGATGTGGGGGCCCTTGGGGGATGTGGGGGCACTTGGGGGATGTTGGGGCCCTTTGTGGGATGTGGGGGCCCTTGGGGGATGTGGGGGCCCTTGGGGGATGTGGGGCCCTTGGGGGATGTGGGGGCACTTGGGGGATGTTGGGGCCCTTTGTGGGATGTGGGGGCCCTTGGGGAATGTGGGGGCCCCTGGGGAATGTGGGGGCCCCTGGGGAATGTGGGGGCCCCTGGGGGATGTGGGGGCACTTGGGGGATGTGGGGGCCCTTGGGGAATGTGGGGGCCCCTGGGGGATGTGGGGGCCCTTGGGGATGTGGGGGCACTTGGGGGATGTTGGGGCCCCTTGTGGGATGTGGGGGCCCTTGGGGAATGTGGGGGCCCTTGGGGAATGTGGGGGCCCTTGGGGGATGTGGGGGCCCTTGGGGAATGTGGGGGCCCTTGGGGAATGTGGCGGCCCCTGGGGGATGTGGGGGCACTTGGGGGATGTGGGGGCACTTGGGGGATTTGGGGGCCCTTGGGGAATGTGGGGGCCCTTGGGGAATGTGGGGGCCCTTGGGGAATGTGGGGGCCCCTGGGGGATGTGGGGGCACTTGGGGGATGTGGGGGCCCTTGGGGAATGTGGGGGCCCCTGGGGAATGTGGCGGCCCCTGGGGGATGTGGGGGCACTTGGGGGATGTGGGGGCACTTGGGGACTGTGGGGGCACTTGGGGACTGTGGGGGCCCTTGGGGGATGTGGGGGCCCTTGGGGAATGTGGGGGCCCTTGGGGAATGTGGGGGCCCCTGGGGGATGTGGGGGCACTTGGGGGATGTGGGGGCACTTGGGGGATGTGGGGGCCCCTGGGTAATGTGGGGGCACTTGGGGGATGTGGGGGCACTTGGGGGATGTGGGGGCCCTTGGGGAATGTGGGGGCACTTGGGGGATGTGGGGGCTTGGGGGATGTGGGGGCTTGGGGGATGTGGGGGCACTTGTGGGATGTGGGGGCCCTGCACCCCCAGTCTGACCCTGTTCTATAGATATACAGATTGCCGCCTCTAATCTCCCTCAGATTCTTCCCAAATCCTCTCACCCTGTCGCTCAGGGATCCGCCCACTCTCCTAATTCTCCAATCACTTCCCTCCCTTCCCAATTAGAAACAATTATTGTTTTTAAGCAAAATGATGGCCATAAACTGTGCAAAAAACTCCCCATAGATCCAATGGCGGCAAAATAATAAAAAAGGGCCCGAGCGGAATGGGACGAACTGACCCTGAAGCCCCTTGGGATTTACAGTTATTACAGTTGGTTTTTCTACTTTCAAGATATTCCCACTCCTGATATAATGAATGTGCAGCAGCAGCGCCACCTGGGGGCCACTCCGACCCACTCCGCTGAATGTCCCTAGAGAAGAACAGTCATGTGATGTTGCTCTGCTTAGAACTGACCGGCGGAACGTCCGATGCCTCCTCTCTGCTCCGTGGGTTCATTTCTGCCCCCTCTCTGCTCCATCTCTGCTCTGTGGGTTCATTTCTGCCCCCTCTCTGCTCCATGGGTTCATTTCTGCCCCCTCTCTGCTCCATGGGTTCATTTCTGCCCCCTCTCTGCTCCGTCTCTGCTCCATCTCTGCTCCGTGGGTTCATTTCTGCCTCCTCTCTGCTCCATGGGTTCATTTCTGCCCCCTCTCTGCTCCGTCTCTGCTCCATCTCTGCTCCATGGGTTCATTTCTGCCCCCTCTCTGCTCCGTCTCTGCTCCATCTCTGCTCCATGGGTTCATTTCTGCCCCCTCTCTGCTCCGTCTCTGCTCCATCTCTGCTCCGTGGGTTCATTTCTGCCCCCTCTCTGCTCCATCTCTGCTCTGTGGGTTCATTTCTGCCCCCTCTCTGCTCCATGGGTTCATTTCTGCCCCCTCTCTGCTCCATGGGTTCATTTCTGCCCCCTCTCTGCTCCGTCTCTGCTCCGTCTCTGCTCCATCTCTGCTCCGTGGGTTCATTTCTGCCCCCTCTCTGCTCCATCTCTGCTCTGTGGGTTCATTTCTGCCCCCTCTCTGCTCCATCTCTGCTCTGTGGGTTCATTTCTGCCCCCTCTCTGCTCCATCTCTGCTCTGTGGGTTCATTTCTGCCCCCTCTCTGCTCCATGGGTTCATTTCTGCCCCCTCTCTGCTCCATGGGTTCATTTCTGCCCCCTCTCTGCTCCATGGGTTCATTTCTGCCCCCTCTCTGCTCCATGGGTTCATTTCTGCCCCCTCTCTGCTCCGTCTCTGCTCCGTCTCTGCTCCATCTCTGCTCCGTGGGTTCATTTCTGCCCCCTCTCTGCTCCATGGGTTCATTTCTGCCCCCTCTCTGCTCCGTCTCTGCTCCATCTCTGCTCCGTGGGTTCATTTCTGCCCCCTCTCTGCTCCATCTCTGCTCTGTGGGTTCATTTCTGCCCCCTCTCTGCTCCATGGGTTCATTTCTGCCCCCTCTCTGCTCCATGGGTTCATTTTTGCCCCCTCTCTGCTCCATGGGTTCATTTCTGCCCCCTCTCTGCTCCATGGGTTCATTTCTGCCCCCTCTCTGCTCCATGGGTTCATTTTTGCCCCCTCTCTGCTCCATGGGTTCATTTCTGCCCCCTCTCTGCTCCATGGGTTCATTTCTGCCCCCTCTCTGCTCCATGGGTTCATTTTTGCCCCCTCTCTGCTCCATGGGTTCATTTCTGCCCCCCTCGGGGGTTCATTTCTGGGCAAGTTACTCAGACTGACCAGCAGGTGGCGCTGTTGTTGCACATTTATTCTGTAGATATAAAACCGCTGATTCCTGAAAGAAATGATTTGTGAAATTCCCAGAATCCTGTGCAGTTTCCATTCGCTCCAATCCCGAGTACCGGTCACTTCATTGGATAAATACAGAGGAAATTTTCCAGACACAGGATTGGCCCAGTAGGATGGGGGAGGAGTCCAGTAATGTACTAGATGTTTTCCACATTTGCCCCGCCCCCTATGTGGGAACCAATATTTAGTCTCCGCCCCCAGCCCATATCAATGTTAGTAGATTCGCTATTTGGGCAAAATTGGAAATTCTGTGAAATTGGCCATTTTGGAGTTTCTGAACTGTTTTGAGGGACATCACTGAGTCTTCATGCAATTGGTCTTCATTATTTATTTTTTATGTTTTTTTATTTCCCTTCTTCTTCTGACTCTTTGCAGCTTTCAAATGGGGGTCACTGACCCCGGCAGCCAAACCCTATTGCTCTGTGAGGCTCCAGTTTTATTGTTATTGTTACTTTTTATTCCTTATCTTTCTATTCAGCCCCTCCCCTATTCATATTCCTGTCTCTCATTCACACCACTGCCTGGTTGATAGGGTAAATAAGACCCTAGCAACCAGAGAGCTGCTAACATACCACACTGAGAGCTGCTGAACAAAAAGCTCAATAACTGAAAAACCATAAAAAATAATAAAACGAAGAGAAATTACAAATTGTCTCAACATTTACATCATATTAAAGCGAATTTAAAGCTGAACTTCCCCTTTAGGGTTGGAGATTTCTTTTAGCATTTCTAGGGTTAATGTTCTGTAGAATTTGGTGAAGAGAAGGAGGAGCTAAATGAACACTGCTGACTAGCTCCTCCCTCTCCACTCTCCAGTTTGTGCCAATAATGTTCATGGTTAAAGCGTTCCTGCAGTTGGTCTTTAGCCCCCCCCCCCCACACAATCTCAGGGGGGTATTTTTATGTTACTAGGCACCATAGGCTCATACAGACAAATCCACCCCCACTAACGCTGGCTCCGCCCCACACTCACTAGCAGCCATCTTGTTCCCGACCAATCACTAACTGTCTAAAGCATTTACCTACCAACCTACCAACCTACCTATTCAACTACCTACCCACCTACCTACCTACCCACCCAACTTCCTACCCAACTACCTACCTACACACACACACAACTACCTACCAACCCACCCAACTACCTACCAACCCACCCAACTATCTACCTAACTACCCACCTACCTACCCAACTATCTACCAACCTACCCAATTACCCACCCAACTATGTACCAACCTACCCAATTACATACCTACCCAACAATCTACCTACATACCCAACTACCTACCAACCTACCCACCCAACTATCTACCTAACTACCCACCTACCTACCCAACTATCTACCAACCTACCCAATTACCCACCCAACTGTGTAACAACCTACCCAATTACATACCTACCCAACAATCTACCTACCCAACTACCTACCAACCTACCCAACTACCTACCTACCCACCCAACTATCTACCTACCTACCCAACCATCTACCTAACTACCCACCCAACTATCTACCAACCTACCCAACTACCCACCCAACTATCTACCAACTACCTACCAACCCAACCACCTACCTACCCAACTACCTACCAACCTACCCAACTACCTACCAACCCAACCACCTACCCAACTACCTACCAACCCAACCACCTACCTACCCAACTACCTACCAACCCAACCACCTAACTACCCAATTACCTACCAACCCAACCACCTACCTACCCAACTACCTACCAACCCAACCACCTACCCAACTACCTACCAACCCAACCACCTACCCAACTACCTACCAACCCAACCACCTACCTACCCAACTACCTACCAACCCACCCACCTACTAATATGAGACGTTATTTTGTACACGTGACGACTCGACCACTGACCTTTAACTCTTTACTGATTTTTTTAAGAAAGTTTTGGGGAATTTTCCTACTAGAATGTGATTTTTTTAAAAGCAAAATGTGAGAGAATCTCGTCATGTGACTTTTGTAGTAACTCCTCCCCCCGATCCTGTATTTGGGCAAATAAAGAGAAACAAACGATCGGCAATTTGTGTTTATTCTGCGCCGGTCGCGCCGGGAACCTGCGGGTTTGGTGTTTAGGGATCGGCCAATCGGGGGATTTTATTTGCGAAACTGGAACAAAAATCCTATTGATTTGATACATTTGGAGTGAGAAAAAAAAAGTCTCATTTAAAAATTGTTCAGTGTAAAAAAGTTCCCTATTGACTTTCATGTTTTGTGTGAATTTTTTGCTGTTTCGCTAATTTTTCAGCAAAGTCAAACGGCGGGACAAATTCACTATTTGTGTCACTTTCCCCTCCCGCCCATATGTACTCATACCCACAGCCCATTGGCCGAGTATCACTCATGTGTTATAAGGGATAATGTACCCCCTACTGTAAATGATAAGGATATTAGCAGTCACTGAGGGGTTCTGTGCCCCCCATATAAAGGCACAAGGCTGCAGGCTGAGTTATACAGGGAACTCTGAGTATCACTCATGTATTATAAGGGATAATGTACCCCCTACTGTAAATGATAAGGATATTAGCAGTCACTGAGGGGTTCTGTGCCCCCCATATAAAGGCACAAGGCTGCAGGCTGAGTTATACAGGGAACTCTGAGTATCACTCATGTATTATAAGGGATAATGTACCCCCTACTGTAAATGATAAGGATATTAGCAGTCACTGAGGGGTTCTGTGCCCCCCATATAAAGGCACAAGGCTGCAGGCTGAGTTATACAGGGAACTCTAAGTATCACTCATGTATTATAAGGGATAATGTACCCCCTACTGTAAATGATAAGGATATTAGCAGTCACTGAGGGGTTCTGTGCCCCCCATATAAAGGCACAAGGCTGCAGGCTGAGTTATACAGGGAACTCTGAGTATCACTCATGTATTATAAGGGATAATGTACCCCCTACTGTAAATGATAAGGATATTAGCAGTCACTGAGGGGTTCTGTGCCCCCCATATAAAGGCACAAGGCTGCAGGCTGAGTTATACAGGGAACTCTAAGTATCACTCATGTATTATAAGGGATAATGTACCCCCTACTGTAAATGATAAGGATATTAGCAGTCACTGAGGGGTTCTGTGCCCCCCATATAAAGGCACAAGGCTGCAGGCTGAGTTATACAGGGAACTCTGAGTATCACTCATGTATTATAAGGGATAATGTACCCCCTACTGTAAATGATAAGGATATTAGCAGCCACTGAGGGGTTCTGTGCCCCCCATATAAAGGCACAAGGCTGCAGGCTGAGTTATACAGGGAACTCTGAGTATCACTCATGTATTATAAGGGATAATGTACCCCCTACTGTAAATGATAAGGATATTAGCAGCCACTGAGGGGTTCTGTGCCCCCCATATAAAGGCACAAGGCTGCAGGCTGAGTTATACAGGGAACTCTGAGTATCACTCATGTATTATAAGGGATAATGTACCCCCTACTGTAAATGATAAGGATATTAGCAGTCACTGAGGGGTTCTGTGCCCCCCATATAAAGGCACAAGGCTGCAGGCTGAGTTATACAGGGAACTCTGAGTATCACTCATGTATTATAAGGGATACTGTACCCCCTACTGTAAATGATAAGGATATTAGCAGTCACTGTATATACAGACTCACTGACATCCCATCTGCCCCATACCCTGCTTGTGGGCTGAACCCCAGGTCTATGCTGGTTAATTACTTGCATAATGAGAGGAGTAGGTTGGAGCTCCCCCTACAGGACAGAGACGTCGCTGCAGGTACAAGTAACGCCCAGCAGGGAGGAGCCTGTGTAACAAGGTAAGGAAGTTACATTAATGGGAAACACTGGAATATACAGAGACCTGTGCGGCTGCAGTGTAAGTACATTAATGGCTGATATGTGGCCCAGTGAACACTAGGTGGCAGCAGAGAACAAGGCACAGCTCCCCCTCCAACAGAACCTTACAATATCCAGCGCTGGCTTCGTTGGGGGTTACTCTTTATAGGGATCAGATCTCTGGAATCATTGCGTGACCCCCATTCTAGAACCCACTGACTCCTGGGACACCTTGCAGATATACAGTATATATATATATATTCAGCTGCAGAATATGTTGGTGCTTTATAAATAAATGTTAATAATAATAATAAATAATAATATATACACACAAATCCTAGTGACTGCACAATCCTGCCTAGTGCTGACTGAACGCTCCACTATTTGCAAAGGATGATGGGAATTGTAGTCCATAACCTGCTGCTATGGCAGGAATGAATGGTTATGTCCGGGGGGTCAGTTTATTCCGTGCGCAGGGATTGTCGCACCTAATGATCTGATATGAACACAAGTGACAAGTCCATTTGCTGCTTATTAACCAAGATGCCATTTTTTTTTCATTTGTTCCTTCTGAGCCCTGTGGCCGGCACTTACCCCTTATGCCCCCAACGACCCACCTTTTCCTCTATCAAACAGAGCAGAAATGACCCATATTGAGGTATAAGGGAAATGCACTAAATTCTGTGTATAATCCCTTTATTAATATCTAAATTCCTGTTTTTCCCCAAATACACAGAGTTGGTTCTACGTAACTATCTGCTGCCCAGTTTATTCAGAAGGGCAGGGGTTTGTTTATCTTGAACCTTATTGGGGAGGTCAGTGCTGGTCTAGTTGGCGGTTAGTAGCTGTTTAGTTGGCAGTTAGTAGCTGTTTAGTTGGCAGTCAGTAGCTGTTTAGTTGGCGGTCAGTAGCTGTTTAGTTGGCAGTCAGTAGCTGTTTAGTTGGCAGTTAGTAGCTGTTTAGTTGGCGGTCAGTAGCTGTTTAGTCAGTGGTCAGTAGCTGTTTAGTTGGCAGTTAGTAGCTGTTTATTTGGCAGTCAGTAGCTGTTTAGTTGGGGTCAGTAGCTGTTTAGTTGGCAGTCAGTAGCTGTTTAGTTGGCAGTCAGTAGCTGTTTAGTTGGCAGTCAGTAGCTGTTTAGTTGGCAGTCAGTAGCTGTTTAGTTGGGGTCAGTAGCTGTTTAGTTGGCAGTCAGTAGCTGTTTAGTTTGCAGTCAGTAGCTGTTTAGTTGGCAGTCAGTAGCTGTTTAGTTGGCAGTCAGTAGCTGTTTAGTTGGCAGTCAGTAGCTGTTTAGTTGGGGTCAGTAGCTGTTTAGTTGGCAGTCAGTAGCTGTTTAGTTGGGGTCAGTAGCTGTTTAGTTGGCTGTCAGTAGCTGTTTAGTTGGGGTCAGTAGCTGTTTAGTTGGCTGTCAGTAGCTGTTTAGTTGGGGTCAGTAGCTGTTTAGTTGGCAGTCAGTAGCTGTTTAGTTGGCTGTCAGTAGCTGTTTAGTTGGGGTCAGTAGCTGTTTAGTTGGGGTCAGTAGCTGTTTAGTTGGCAGTCAGTAGCTGTTTAGTTGGCTGTCAGTAGCTGTTTAGTTGGGGTCAGTAGCTGTTTAGTTGGCAGTCAGTAGCTGTTTAGTTGGCAGTCAGTAGCTGTTTAGTTGGCTGTCAGTAGCTGTTTAGTTGGCAGTCAGTAGCTGTTTAGTTGGCAGTCAGTAGCTGTTTAGTTGGCAGTCAGTAGCTGTTTAGTTGGGGTCAGTAGCTGTTTAGTTGGGGTCAGTAGCTGTTTAGTTGGGGTCAGTAGCTGTTTAGTTGGCAGTCAGTAGCTGTTTAGTTGGGGTCAGTAGCTGTTTAGTTGGCAGTCAGTAGCTGTTTAGTTGGCAGTCAGTAGCTGTTTAGTTGGGGTCAGTAGCTGTTTAGTTGGCAGTCAGTAGCTGTTTAGTTGGCTGTCAGTAGCTGTTTAGTTGGGGTCAGTAGCTGTTTAGTTGGGGTCAGTAGCTGTTTAGTTGGCAGTCAGTAGCTGTTTAGTTGGCAGTCAGTAGCTGTTTAGTTGGCTGTCAGTAGCTGTTTAGTTGGCAGTCAGTAGCTGTTTAGTTGGCAGTCAGTAGCTGTTTAGTTGGGGTCAGTAGCTGTTTAGTTGGGGTCAGTAGCTGTTTAGTTGGGGTCAGTAGCTGTTTAGTTGGCAGTCAGTAGCTGTTTAGTTGGCAGTCAGTAGCTGTTTAGTTGGCAGTCAGTAGCTGTTTAGTTGGCAGTCAGTAGCTGTTTAGTTGGCAGTCAGTAGCTGTTTAGTTGGGGTCAGTAGCTGTTTAGTTGGCAGTCAGTAGCTGTTTAGTTGGCAGTCAGTAGCTGTTTAGTTGGCAGTCAGTAGCTGTTTAGTTGGGGTCAGTAGCTGTTTAGTTGGGGTCAGTAGCTGTTTAGTTGGCAGTCAGTAGCTGTTTAGTTGGCAGTCAGTAGCTGTTTAGTTGGCTGTCAGTAGCTGTTTAGTTGGCAGTCAGTAGCTGTTTAGTTGGCAGTCAGTAGCTGTTTAGTTGGCAGTCAGTAGCTGTTTAGTTGGGGTCAGTAGCTGTTTAGTTGGCTGTCAGTAGCTGTTTAGTTGGCAGTCAGTAGCTGTTTAGTTGGCAGTCAGTAGCTGTTTAGTTGGCAGTCAGTAGCTGTTTAGTTGGCAGTCAGTAGCTGTTTAGTTGGGGTCAGTAGCTGTTTAGTTGGGGTCAGTAGCTGTTTAGTTGGCAGTCAGTAGCTGTTTAGTTGGCAGTCAGTAGCTGTTTAGTTGGGGTCAGTAGCTGTTTAGTTGGCAGTCAGTAGCTGTTTAGATGGGGTCAGTAGCTGTTTAGTTGGGGTCAGTAGCTGTTTAGTTGGGGTCAGTAGCTGTTTAGTTGGCAGTCAGTAGCTGTTTAGTTGGCAGTCAGTAGCTGTTTAGTTGGGGTCAGTAGCTGTTTAGTTGGCAGTCAGTAGCTGTTTAGTTGAGGTCAGTAGCTGTTTAGTTGGCAGTTAGTAGCTGTTTAGTTGGGGTCAGTAGCTGTTTAGTTGGCAGTTAGTAGCTGTTTAGTTGGGGTCAGTAGCTGTTTAGTTGGCAGTCAGTAGCTGTTTAGTTGGCAGTTTGTAAAAGAGGTAAAATAAAGAATTAGTTTTACACGTGACAATGTGCAGGACTGGACAGCAGGTGGCGCCACTTGTAGACCCTACAGTACAATGGGTTTCCCTAATGCATTCTGGCTCCTATTTGGAACTGAAGGAAACCCAGTGATTGGTCGGCACATTCCCTTAAATCTCCTAAGTAGATCTGCCCCTCGGCTTCACTCTCTGACACCCCGGTGCCCATCGGCCTCGAGGATGAAGGTTCTGATGTCGGTGTTGGGTCCGGCCCATCCCAGAGTCTGATGGGAAATCACTTCCTCAACTTACAGTAGTGATAATTGGGATAATTGGGAATTACCAGCAAGCCCTCGGGGAGCGGCGACACCTGCTGGAGGGGCATCAACCCAACCGAACTGGGCAAACTGGATGGTTTCTCCTCTTAACTGGTTTAAGGTCATCATATCTTATTGCCCAGGCCCCAAAAATGGTGATGCCCCCCCAGAAGCTTTGCCTATGGGGACAGAGGGTCTCTTATACCCCCCATCAAAGATAATTGCCTCTTACTTTGCCCCCAGATGGTTTCCTCAATTGGATACAGATCATTATCCCCAAGGTTTGGGGGTGCAGGAGTATAGGGGGGCCAGTGGGGTCCCTGACTGATGTACAATATATGTGTGAGATACAGATCATTATCCCCAAGGTTTGGGGGTGCAGGAGTATAGGGGGGCCAGTGGGGCCCCTGACTGATGTACAATATATGTGTGAGATACAGATCATTATCCCCAAGGTTTGGGGGTGCAGGAGTATAGGGGGGCCAGTGGGGTCCCTGACTGATGTACAATATATGTGTGAGATACAGATCATTATCCCCAAGGTTTGGGGGTGCAGGAGTATAGGGGGGCCAGTGGGGTCCCTGACTGATGTACAATATATGTGTGAGATACAGATCATTATCCCCAAGGTTTGGGGGTGCAGGAGTATAGGGGGGCCAGTGGGGTCCCTGAGTGATGTACAATATATGTGTGAGATACAGATCATTATCCCCAAGGTTTGGGGGTGCAGGAGTATAGGGGGGCCAGTGGGGTCCCTGAGTGATGTACAATATATGTGTGAGATACAGATCATTATCCCCAAGGTTTGGGGGTGCAGGAGTATAGGGGGGCCAGTGGGGTCCCTGAGTGATGTGCAATATATGTGTGAGATACAGATCATTATCCCCAAGGTTTGGGGGTGCAGGAGTATAGGGGGGCCAGTGGGGTCCCTGACTGATGTACAATATATGTGTGAGATACAGATCATTATCCCCAAGGTTTGGGGGTGCAGGAGTATAGGGGGCCAGTGGGGTCCCTGACTGATGTACAATATATGTGTGAGATACAGATCATTATCCCCAAGGTTTGGGGGTGCAGGGGTATAGGGGGGCCAGTGGGGCCCCTGACTGATGTACAATATATGTGTGAGATACAGATCATTATCCCCAAGGTTTGGGGGTGCAGGAGTATAGGGGGGCCAGTGGGGTCCCTGACTGATGTACAATATATGTGTGAGATACAGATCATTATCCCCAAGGTTTGGGGGTACAGGAGTATAGGGGGGCCAGTGGGGTCCCTGACTGATGTACAATATATGTGTGAGATACAGATCATTATCCCCAAGGTTTGGGGGTGCAGGAGTACAGGGGGGCCAGTGGGGTCCCTGACTGATGTACAATATATGTGTGAGAAATGAATTATGAGCACATTAACCCCAGAAAAGCCAATATAATCTCTGCAGGCAAGGGGTACACTGAAGCATTAACTCTCCCTACACTTACACAATGCCACTAACCCTCCATGTTACCCAGTGCCCGGCTGCAACTGCCACAAAACAATGAGCAGATGGCTGTACCTGCCGCAATGATGCGCATCAATATCTGGGGTTACTTTGTAGAATAATATTAAAGCCGTAAAGCAGTTGCTGTGAAGGGACAGAGACATCATGTAGGAACAATACATTTTACAACAAGTGTTAAGTGTAAAAAACATTTAAAAAGGCAAAAATAGAAAAGAAGGAACTGATTGTTTCACTTGTAAAGACCAATCCCCCAGATGTATTTGTATAGAAGATGAGAGATTGGCTGGAATGTTCTAAATTACAAACTGGTTTAATGTATTTAATGATTTGTTTTCTAGACTCGGGTTCTAGAATGTTCTTTTTGGTAAAAAAAAAAATCAGGATCTTCACAACCTTTCTGCGACTTTTCTCACGGGGACGTTTTCTGTTCAGACTTTTTAGTAAATGTCAGTCAATGAGAAATGTCGGCGTTTTAGTAAATTTACCCCCAAATCTGCCAGTGGTTCTGGGGCCAAACTCCCCAGTATTATTGTTTCTAGGATAAACTTGATGAGATCGGGCTCTTCCCTTGGTTTCATGAAACCAAGAATGTTTAGTTTGAACCCCCCCCCCACAGATATAATGACGATTAAGGTAGAAAGTTCTATTTCCCCCCACAGATATAATGACTATTAAGGTAGAAAGTTCTATTTCCCCCCACAGATATAATGACTATTAAGGTAGAAAGTTCTATTTCCCCCACAAATATAATCACTATTAAGGTAGAAAGTTCTATTTCCCCCCACAGATATGACTATTAAGGTAGAAAGTTCTATTTCCCCCACAGATATAATGACTATTAAGGTAGAAAGTTCTATCTGTGGGGGAAATAGAACTTTCTACCTTAATAGTCATTATATCTGTGGGGGAAATAGAACTTTCTACCTTAATAGTCATTATATCTGTGGGGGGAAATAGAACTTTCTACCTTAATAGTGATTATATTTGTGGGGGAAATAGAACTTTCTACCTTAATAGTCATTATATTTCCCCCACAAATATAATCACTATTAAGGTAGAAAGTTCTATTTCCCCCACAGATATAATCACTATTAAGGTAGAAAGTTCTATTTCCCCCCACAGATAGAACTTTCTACCTTAATAGTGATTATATTTGTGGGGGAAATATAATCACTATTAAGGTAGAAAGTTCTATTTCCCCCACAGATATAATGACTATTAAGGTAGAAAGTTCTATTTCCCCCACAGATATAATGACTATTAAGGTAGAAAGTTCTATTTCCCCCACAGATATAATGACTATTAAGGTACAAAGTTCTATTTCCCCCACAGATATAATGACTATTAAGGTAGAAAGTTCTATTTCCCCCCACAGATATAATGACTATTAGGGTAGAAAGTTCTATTTCCCCCACAGATATAATGACTATTAAGGTAGAAAGTTCTATTTCCCCCCACAGATATAATGACGATTAAGGTAGAAAGTTCTATTTCCCCCCACAGATATAATGACGATTAAGGTAGAAAGTTCTATTTCCCCCACAGATATAATGACTATTAAGGTAGAAAGTTCTATTTCCCCCACAGATATAATGACTATTAAGGTAGAAAGTTCTATTTCCCCCCACAGATATAATGACGATTAAGGTAGAAAGTTCTATTTCCCCCACAGATATAATGACTATTAAGGTAGAAAGTTCTATTTCCCCCACAGATATAATGACTATTAAGGTAGAAAGTTCTATTTCCCCCACAGATATAATGACTATTAAGGTAGAAAGTTCTATTTCCCCCACAGATATAATGACTATTAAGGTAGAAAGTTCTATTTCCCCCCACAGATATGACTATTAAGGTAGAAAGTTCCATTTCCCCACAGATATAATGACTATTAAGGTAGAAAGTTCCATTTCCCCACAGATATAATGACTATTAAGGTAGAAAGTTCTATTTCCCCCCACAGATATAATGACTATTAAGGTAGAAAGTTCCATTTCCCCACAGATATAATGACTATTAAGGTAGAAAGTTCCATTTCCCCACAGATATAATGACTATTAAGGTAGAAAGTTCTATTTCCCCCCACAGATATAATGACTATTAAGGTAGAAAGTTCCATTTCCCCACAGATATAATGACTATTAAGGTAGAAAGTTCCATTTCCCCACAGATATAATGACTATTAAGGTAGAAAGTTCTATTTCCCCCCACAGATATAATGACTATTAAGGTAGAAAGTTCTATTTCCCCCACAGATATAATGACTATTAAGGTAGAAAGTTCTATTTCCCCCACAGATAGAACTTTCTACCTTAATAGTCATTATATCTGTGGGGGAAATAGAACTTTCTACCTTAATAGTCATATCTGTGGGGGGAAATAGAACTTTCTACCTTAATAGTGATTATATTTGTGGGGGAAATAGAACTTTCTACCTTAATAGTCATTATATTTCCCCCACAAATATAATCACTATTAAGGTAGAAAGTTCTATTTCCCCCCACAGATATGACTATTAAGGTAGAAAGTTCTATTTCCCCCACAGATATAATGACTATTAAGGTAGAAAGTTCTATTTCCCCCACAGATATAATGACTATTAAGGTAGAAAGTTCTATTTCCCCCACAGATATAATGACTATTAAGGTAGAAAGTTCTATTTCCCCCACAGATATAATGACTATTAAGGTAGAAAGTTCTATTTCCCCCCACAGATATAATGACTATTAAGGTAGAAAGTTCTATTTCCCCCACAAATATAATCACTATTAAGGTAGAAAGTTCTATTTCCCCCCACAGATATGACTATTAAGGTAGAAAGTTCTATTTCCCCCACAGATATAATGACTATTAAGGTAGAAAGTTCTATCTGTGGGGGAAATAGAACTTTCTACCTTAATAGTCATTATATCTGTGGGGGAAATAGAACTTTCTACCTTAATAGTCATTATATCTGTGGGGGGAAATAGAACTTTCTACCTTAATAGTGATTATATTTGTGGGGGAAATAGAACTTTCTACCTTAATAGTCATTATATTTCCCCCACAAATATAATCACTATTAAGGTAGAAAGTTCTATTTCCCCCACAGATATAATGACGATTAAGGTAGAAAGTTCTATTTCCCCCCACAGATATAATGACGATTAAGGTAGAAAGTTCTATTTCCCCCACAGATATAATGACTATTAAGGTAGAAAGTTCTATTTCCCCCCACAGATATGACTATTAAGGTAGAAAGTTCTATTTCCCCCACAGATATAATGACTATTAAGGTAGAAAGTTCCATTTCCCCCACAGATATAATGACTATTAAGGTAGAAAGTTCTATTTCCCCCACAGATATAATGACTATTAAGGTAGAAAGTTCTATTTCCCCCACAGATATAATGACTATTAAGGTAGAAAGTTCTATTTCATAAACTGCACAAAGATTTCCCAGAATTCTCCCCAATCTGTGCTCCCCCGACGCATTCTCATTGGTCGATTGTCTATAATTCTATTTCTGGTTACAGTTTTCATGACTTTCTTGAACCAAATTTCGTAGGAAAAACCGTAACGATTGGTTTGATGTAAATCTAGAAAGTGCCCCGAGAGGTTCTGCCGCAATCACCCCCTTATCAGTAATTGCCCCGGGACCCTGATAATATCCAACAAAAGGGCTCAATATGGGTGAATATGGGGGTAAATGGGTCGGTGGGTCGGTGCCAGGACTATTAATCCAGCCGGGGGGGGGGGGGAGAACAAATTATTATTTGTCCCATTCATTCTGCCCCGTTGGGTTATTGATAGCGCGGGATTCTGTGAGGGGTAATTGGGAATCAATACCCCCCCCCCCATCTGTATCTGAGGGGGTTATTGTTCTTTCCTGAGTGGCACCAAAGAAATAGGAGAAAGAAAACATCTCCGGCTCTTTAATAGCCGCACTGGTTGCTAGGCAACTGATGTGGGAGCGAATTGATTGGAGCAGCTCGATTGCAGCGATCAGTCTGTGTGTTTGTCGCCAGCGAAGCTTCTGTAATAGGCGGGCGAGAGGGGCATGATG
Source organism: Xenopus tropicalis (assembly GCF_000004195.4). Lineage (NCBI taxonomy): Eukaryota > Metazoa > Chordata > Amphibia > Anura > Pipidae > Xenopus > Xenopus tropicalis. The sequence continues at coordinate 152,736,280 of NC_030680.2, forward strand.
GGATATTGTCGTGTATTAAAGGGCCCCGACTGGGGGGAAATAAAGGCCTGCGGGGGAGGAAAGCGATTGGCCGAAAGGTTTCATATATAATAGTCAGCCTTTGTGCCCAGACACTGACATTAAAGGGCAACTAAAGCTCCTCACAAGGAAACGCAATTGTACTTTGTAGGTATCCCCTCCCACTGCCAGCAGCGCTGCAGCCCATCTCATAGAGCCGCCCAATCTGCCCCATCTGCCCCACTACAGAGCAGCTTGGGGAGAAATGGAGGAAGGGAGGAGCTTGGGGAGAAATGGAGGAAGGGAGGGAGGAGCTTGGGGAGAAATGAAGGGAGGGAGGAGCTTGGAAAGAAATGGAGGAAGGGAGGAGTTTAAGAAAAAAGGGAGGGAGGAGCTTGGGGAAAAGGGGAGGGAGGGAGGAGCTTGGGAAGAAATGTAGGAAGGGAGGGAGGAGTTTAAGAAAAAAGGAAGGGAGGAGCTTGGGAAAAAAAGGGAGGGAGGAGCTTGGGAAGAAATGGAGGGAGGGAGGAGCTTGGGAAGAAATTAAGAAGGGAGGGAGGAGCTTGGGAAGAAATTAAGAAGGGAGGGAGGAGCTTGGGAAAAAAGTAAAGGAGAAAATTGGGAAAAGAGAAAAAAGGAAGGAAGAAGAAGGGAGGAAGTTGGGAAGAAAGGAAAAACTGTGGAAGAGAGAAAGGGGGAAATTGGGAGAAGGAAAATATTTTGGAAGGAACAAACGGTATGAAAGAAGGAAGAAAGTAAAGGAAGAAGGAATATAGGGAATATAGGGAATATGGGGAATATGGGGAATATAGGGAATATAGGGAATATAGGGAATATGGGGAATATAGGGAATATATAGGGAATATGGGGAATATGGAGAATATGGGGAATATAGGGAATATGGGGAATATAGGGAATATGGGGAATATAGGGAATATGGGGAATATAGGGAATATATAGGGAATATGGGGAATATGGGGAATATGGGGAATATAGGGAATATGGGGAATATAGGGAATATGGGGAATATAGGGAATATGGGGAATATAGGGAATATATAGGGAATATGGGGAATATGGGGAATATGGGGAATATAGGGAATATGGGGAATATAGGGAATATGGGGAATATGGGGAATATGGAGAATATAGGGAATATGGGGAATATAGGGAATATATAGGGAATATGGGGAATATGGGGAATATAGGGAATATGGGGAATATGGGGAATATGGGGAATATAGGGAATATAGGGAATATGGGGAATATAGGGAATATGGGGAATATAGGGAATATATAGGGAATATGGGGAATATGGGGAATATGGGGAATATAGGGAATATGGGGAATATAGGGAATATGGGGAATATAGGGAATATGGGGAATATAGGGAATATATAGGGAATATGGGGAATATGGGGAATATAGGGAATATGGGGAATATAGGGAATATGGGGAATATGGAGAATATAGGGAATATGGGGAATATAGGGAATATATAGGGAATATGGGGAATATAGGGAATATGGGGAATATGGGGAATATAGGGAATATGGGGAATATAGGGAATATATAGGGAATATAGGGAATATATAGGGAATATGGGGAATATAGGGAATATGGGGAATATGGAGAATATAGGGAATATGGGGAATATAGGGAATATATAGGGAATATGGGGAATATAGGGAATATGGGGAATATGGAGAATATAGGGAATATGGGGAATATAGGGAATATGGGGAATATGGAGAATATAGGGAATATGGGGAATATGGGGAATATAGGGAATATAGGGAATATAGGGAATATGGGGAATATAGGGAATATATAGGGAATATGGGGAATATGGAGAATATGGGGAATATAGGGAATATGGGGAATATAGGGAATATGGGGAATATGGAGAATATAGGGAATATGGGGAATATAGGGAATATATAGGGAATATGGGGAATATGGGGAATATGGGGAATATAGGGAATATGGGGAATATAGGGAATATGGAGAATATAGGGAATATGGGGAATATAGGGAATATATAGGGAATATGGGGAATATGGGGAATATAGGGAATATGGGGAATATAGGGAATATGGGGAATATGGAGAATATAGGGAATATGGGGAATATAGGGAATATATAGGGAATATGGGGAATATAGGGAATATGGGGAATATGGGGAATATAGGGAATATGGGGAATATAGGGAATATATAGGGAATATGGGGAATATAGGGAATATGGGGAATATGGGGAATATAGGGAATATATAGGGAATATAGGGAATATATAGGGAATATGGGGAATATAGGGAATATGGAGAATATAGGGAATATGGGGAATATAGGGAATATATAGGGAATATGGGGAATATAGGGAATATGGGGAATATGGAGAATATAGGGAATATGGGGAATATAGGGAATATATAGGGAATATGGGGAATATAGGGAATATGGGGAATATGGAGAATATAGGGAATATGGGGAATATGGGGAATATAGGGAATATGGGGAATATAGGGAATATGGAGAATATAGGGAATATGGGGAATATAGGGAATATATAGGGAATATGGGGAATATGGGGAATATAGGGAATATGGGGAATATAGGGAATATGGGGAATATGGAGAATATAGGGAATATGGGGAATATAGGGAATATATAGGGAATATGGGGAATATAGGGAATATGGGGAATATGGGGAATATAGGGAATATGGGGAATATAGGGAATATATAGGGAATATGGGGAATATAGGGAATATATAGGGAATATGGGGAATATAGGGAATATGGGGAATATGGAGAATATAGGGAATATGGGGAATATAGGGAATATATAGGGAATATGGGGAATATAGGGAATATGGGGAATATGGAGAATATAGGGAATATGGGGAATATAGGGAATATATAGGGAATATGGGGAATATAGGGAATATGGGGAATATGGAGAATATAGGGAATATGGGGAATATAGGGAATATATAGGGAATATGGGGAATATATAGGGAATATGGGGAATATGGGGAATATAAGGAATATGGGGAATATAGGGAATATGGGGAATATAGGGAATATGGGGAATATGGGGAATATAGGGAATATGGGGAATATATGGGGAATATAGGGAATATGGGGAATATCGGGAATATGGGGAATATAGGGAATATGGGGAATATGGGGAATATAGGGAATATGGGGAATATAGGGAATATGGGGAATATAGGGAATATATAGGGAATATGGGGAATATAGGGAATATGGGGAATATGGAGAATATAGGGAATATGGGGAATATAGGGAATATATAGGGAATATGGGGAATATAGGGAATATGGGGAATATGGGGAATATAGGGAATATGGGGAATATAGGGAATATGGGGAATATAGGGAATATATAGGGAATATGGGGAATATAGGGAATATGGGGAATATGGAGAATATAAGGAATATGGGGAATATAGGGAATATATAGGGAATATGGGGAATATAGGGAATATGGGGAATATGGAGAATATAGGGAATATGGGGAATATAGGGAATATATAGGGAATATGGGGAATATGGAGAATATAGGGAATATGGGGAATATAGGGAATATATAGGGAATATGGGGAATATATAGGGAATATGGGGAATATGGGGAATATAAGGAATATGGGGAATATAGGGAATATGGGGAATATAGGGAATATGGGGAATATGGGGAATATAGGGAATATGGGTAATATATGGGGAATATAGGGAATATGGGGAATATAGGGAATATGGGGAATATGGGGAATATGGGGAATATAGGGAATATGGGGAATATAGGGAATATAGGGAATATGGGGAATATAGGGACTATGGGGAATATGGGGAATATGGGGAATATAGGGAATATAGGGAATATAGGGAATATGGGGAATATAGGGAATATAGGGAATATGGGGAATATAGGGAATATAGGGAATATGGGGAATATAGGGAATATGGGGAATATAGGGAATATGGGGAATATGGGGAATAGTGATGAGTGAATTGTTTCACCAGACATGGATTGGCAGCAAATTTCAGCATTTGGCCATTGGCGAACTGTTTTACAAAAATATGCCGCAGAAACATTTGTTGTGCGTCAAAAAAGCGCAGTCACGGCAAAAAAAAGACTCAGGAGACCAAAAAAGGACGCGGGCGACAACAAAATTCCACAACAACTTTTTTGTTTTGTGGATTTTCCTGTTGTTTTGAAATTTTTTTGCGAAGCAAAATGGGACAGATTCGCTCATCAATACAAGGGGATACAGGGAGGGGGGAGCTGGGAAGGGGGGGAAACGAACGAAGAACTAACGAACAAACAAACAAACTAACGAACAAACGAATGAACTAACGAACGTGGGAGAAGGAAGGGACAGTAAGTCGGCGTTTGTGTTGTATTTGTAGCGTCAGGTTATTGGCACCAGTTTCAACTCACACGACTCTCAGGGGAAAGTCTTTATATTTCAGGCAGTTTCTGTGGAACTTAATTTCATTATTTAGTAAAAATGAAAATCCTTTTGAGGGTAATAACGGAAATCACTTTATTTGCAAATTGTCTTCCAAGGGCAACGGCATCAGAATGTTCTAATGGGTCCCCGGCGCTTCTACTGCTCGTTACTCTCCTCATCTGTAATAAATTGTACTGACTGGAACCCAGGGAACTCTGAGTATCACTCATGTATTATAAGGGATAATGTACCCCCTACTGTAAATGATAAGGATATTAGCAGTCACTGAGGGGTTCTGTGCCCCCCATATAAAGGCACAAGGCTGCAGGCTGAGTTATACAGGGAACTCTGAGTATCACTCATGTATTATAAGGGATAATGTACCCCCTACTGTAAATGATAAGGATATTAGCAGTCACTGAGGGGTTCTGTGCCCCCCATATAAAGGCACAAGGCTGCAGGCTGAGTTATACAGGGAACTCTGAGTATCACTCATGTATTATAAGGGATAATGTACCCCCTACTGTAAATGATAAGGATATTAGCAGTCACTGAGGGGTTCTGTGCCCCCCATATAAAGGCACAAGGCTGCAGGCTGAGTTATACAGGGAACTCTGAGTATCACTCATGTATTATAAGGGATAATGTACCCCCTACTGTAAATGATAAGGATATTAGCAGTCACTGAGGGGTTCTGTGCCCCCCATATAAAGGCACAAGGCTGCAGGCTGAGTTATACAGGGAACTCTGAGTATCACTCATGTATTATAAGGGATAATGTACCCCTACTGTAAATGATAAGGATATTAGCAGTCACTGAGGGGTTCTGTGCCCCCCATATAAAGGCACAAGGCTGCAGGCTGAGTTATACAGGGAACTCTGAGTATCACTCATGTATTATAAGGGATAATGTACCCCCTACTGTAAATGATAAGGATATTAGCAGTCACTGAGGGGTTCTGTGCCCCCCATATAAAGGCACAAGGCTGCAGGCTGAGTTATACAGGGAACTCTGAGTATCACTCATGTATTATAAGGGATAATGTACCCCCTACTGTAAATGATAAGGATATTAGCAGTCACTGAGGGGTTCTGTGCCCCCCATATAAAGGCACAAGGCTGCAGGCTGAGTTATACAGGGAACTCTGAGTATCACTCATGTATTATAAGGGATAATGTACCCCCTACTGTAAATGATAAGGATATTAGCAGTCACTTAGGGGTTCTGTGCCCCCCATATAAAGGCACAAGGCTGCAGGCTGAGTTATACAGGGAACTCTGAGTATCACTCATGTATTATAAGGGATAATGTACCCCCTACTGTAAATGATAAGGATATTAGCAGTCACTGAGGGGTTCTGTGCCCCCCATATAAAGGCCCAAGGCTGCAGGCTGAGTTATACAGGGAACTCTGAGTATCACTCATGTATTATAAGGGATACTGTACCCCCTACTGTAAATGATAAGGATATTAGCAGTCACTGAGGGGTTCTGTGCCCCCCATATAAAGGCACAAGGCTGCAGGCTGAGTTATACAGGGAACTCTGAGTATCACTCATGTATTATAAGGGATAATGTACCCCCTACTGTAAATGATAAGGATATTAGCAGTCACTTAGGGGTTCTGTGCCCCCCATATAAAGGCACAAGGCTGCAGGCTGAGTTATACAGGGAACTCTGAGTATCACTCATGTATTATAAGGGATAATGTACCCCCTACTGTAAATGATAAGGATATTAGCAGTCACTGAGGGGTTCTGTGCCCCCCATATAAAGGCACAAGGCTGCAGGCTGAGTTATACAGGGAACTCTGAGTATCACTCATGTATTATAAGGGATAATGTACCCCCTACTGTAAATGATAAGGATATTAGAGTCACTGAGTTATACAGGGGGCTGAGCATATAAATGAGCGTTGGATCAATTAGGGGCAGTGGGAAGTAATTATGGGAATATAAGGTACAAGTCCGGAGCTGTTCCCATTGGACAGAACTGCGCCCAAGCGCGACATTAGCAGGATATTCACTGGGATCAATTAAAATGATTTAGTTCATTTACAACATTCATTTGCCTTATTGATTTCTCAGACATTAATTGAATTGTGAAATTGGGTTTATTTAGGAGAACAAATTGCCGAGTTGTGACAATCAATTAAGCGGCTTCCGTGCATTTTAATGGAATAATTTACTTTTTTCGCTCTATTTTCCCTTTGTCTTTGGGTAAATTCCAGCTGCGAACTCTCAGGAATGAAAAGGAAAATATTGCTTAAAGTGCCCCCAACTCTTGGTTGAATTCTGCCCCATAGGAAGGGCAATAAGACTGGCAGCCAATCCTGAGCTTCTGCTTCCGACCAATGGCATATGCCCCCCCGGCCAAGCACTTTCCCATAATTCATCTGGTACAGAAGCTTGACCCATTGGCCTCCGTTACTAACAGCAACTGATTGAGCCCAGGGTCTCTCCAAGCAACGAGACCACCGTCCCCCCATTACCTGACTGGGGCACCTTGGCCCCCATGTGATCCAGATGTTGGCCCCCAATCAGCTTCATTTAACACCTTAGCAACCTAAAGGGCAAGTAAAGTGGTTTTCACTGGCCAAGTTACAATTCTGATCATTTCTGAATTAATTATATTTTTCAATGATTTTTAATGATATTTGCACTTTTGCACCGCTAGTATCCTGGATGTGTAACAGGGTGCCCTCTGCAGTTCTCCCCTGATCCCCACAATCCTTCTTTCTCCTTTAAAGGGGCAGTTCACCTTTGAGTTAACTTTTAGTAGATTATAGAATGGCTAGTTCTAAGCAACTTTTCAATTGGTCTTCATTATTTATGTCTTATAGTTTTTGATCTATTTTCTTTTTTCTTCTAATTCTTTGCAGCTTTCAAATGGGGGTCACTGACCCCGGCAGCCAAATCCTATTGCTCTGTGAGGCTCCAGTTTTATTGTTACTTTTTATTCCTTATCTTTCTATTCAGCCCCTCTCCTATTCATATTCCTGTCTCTCAATCAAACCTCTCCCTGGTTGCTAAGGTAACTTGGACCCTAGCAACCAGACAGCTGCTAAAAAGAGAGCTGCTGAACAAAAATTGAAATCATTAAAAAAACTACCAATAATAAAAAAATGAAGACCAATTGCAACCCCTTTAATGATAAATACATGTCAATTCTACCTGATTTGGTCCCCCCCCCCCCACGCACTCCCCGGGTTCTGCAATGAGGAAAGGGCCAGTTTAAGATGTCATTTAGTGATGTCATTGCTAATAACACTATAGGCCACACCCCCTGACATCATTAGGCCACCCCCACTAGGCACAGCCGATGCCCCAGCAATGGGGGGAGTAGGGGCGCCATGGCTGTAGGGGTCCCAGTCCTTGATGAAACCCCAGAGCTGGTGGGAAGGGGGGGCTGTGACCCCCAGTTATACATCTCTATGGAGTCGCATTTCTGGCCCTGTCGGAACAAGCGAATTTTATTCTAATAACCCGTCCCCATAAATAGACTTCATTATTCCTCCGGCGCCAACTAATTAGCCTCATTTGCATATCGTTAAGTTCATTGTATAATTTATTCGCAGGTGCAGATTCCATTGTGTTTATTTTTGGTCTTTTTTTTTTATAAGAATTTCACTTACGGCTTCGCTGTCTCCCGGGTAACGAGCATTAACGACTCTTAGTCTCAGAGGAGAACTTGCCCTTTAAATTGAACTTTCCCACATTGGAGAGACCTCCCTATGTACAGAATGAGCCAAACTAAAGGGGAAGTAAAGGGGCGGGGCTGAGAGACAGCAGGCTCAGGGTATGATGGGAGGGGCACAGTTCTGAGCCAATGACAGGCAGGGGGCGGGTAAAGGAAGGATATGAGTGACCAATAGGGATAAGCGAATCTGTCCCAATGGTGAACTGCGGAATTTCACTGCGAATCCTTCCCTCATTGGTAGTGAGCAGTCATGGGGTGTGAGTGGTGGGAGGGAAGAGAGGGGCAAATAGTGCCTGGGGGGGTTATTGGGTGCTAATGCTGCTTTGCCAGGGGGGCATTTATCAACTCTGGGCAGTAACCTATGGCAACCAATCAAATTGTTGCATTCATTGCTCTAAATGCAGCTGGCTGAAAAAAGCCAATCCCTGATTGGTTGCTATGGGTTACTACTAGGGATGCACTCATTCGCTTTGGGATTTGGGCCGAATCCAGGCTTTTTTTTGAAGGATTAGCAAATTTTAATTAGAATTCGGAAAGGGTTAAATGGTCGGGGGGGGGGGTTTAACCCCTTCCCATCCTAATTAGCATATGCTTCGGTTCAGGATTCGGATTGGGGGTTCGGTGCACCCCTAGTTACTGCCCGGGGGCAAATTTATTTATACCCCACAGCGCTGTACAATACGTAAAAGAATTGGCTATTTGTGCAGTTACAGTTCTTCACCACAGGGGGCGCCCAAGTGGCGCTTCTATTCGCTCTACAGAAGGTGCCACTCGCAGAACAGGCAGCTGGAAATGAGAAAAGGCTTTAAATCCAGAGGAGGGAAATATACGGGGAATGCAGTTTCCATGGCAACAGGCCCGGTCGGTTTATAGGATTATCAAATCCAAAAAGGTTCCATTCATATCGATTGGAGTGATGGATCCGCCGGTGACAGAGGGAAATGGGAGACCCAGATCTGTCATGGAGCTTAGTACCCGGGGGGGGGGGGGGAACGGGGGGAACTTTCCTCATTAACTGATTTGGGTCATTTTATGTTTAAATTCTCATTATTATTAATCACTAATTGCTGCAGGTTTATCACCGCCGGCCCCGGGGCCGTACCAGTAGGGGGCACAAGTGCACGGGTGCTTGAATAGGTGAGTTGGAGGGCTGTGCCTGGGGGGGGTCACTCTTTCAGCCCCCTGATTGGATCAGAGCATCGAGTCGTAACGCAGAGAGAAATCATCGCTCTGACAGATTCTGCTTCCCAGAAACTCCATTGTTCTTTCCCCCGTTGCCCAACAATCCTATGTTTTATAATGACTGTATTTATATCCCTTCATGGGAAGCCACAGGTGGGGGGCATAATGTGAGGTGCCGCTGGGGGTACAATCAGGCCGATGCCCATATAGTCTCTACATAGAAATACCTTAGAACTACCCCACAATACTTACCCCCTGTACTAAGCAGGAACAATAAGTTGGCCCAAATAGTAGGGAGCTGCCATATTGTTTCAGTTTGTGCATTTAGATAGCCAGTGTATTGGCCCATTCAGGCTTCCTTCAGCCTCCCCCAAACATTCGTTACCCCTAAACGTAACACTTGGGTTCTGTCTCTGATAATTGTCACAAGGATCCCACTAACTCATTGGAACTATAGTTGGCTAACGTGCATTCATTAACTTAACGATCCAGCCCCTTACACTAATTTCCAAATGGCTCCCCTGGGACCTCACTATCCCATGCTCTTGGTTCTTCTGGGACCTCACTATCCCATGCTCTTGGCTCCCCTGGGACCTCACTATCCCATGCTCTTGGTTCCTCTGGGACCTCACTATCCCATGTTCTTGTTTCCTCTGGGACCTCACTATCCCATGCTCTTGGGTCCCCTGGGACCTCACTATCCCATGCTCTTGGTTCCCCTGGGACCTCACTATCCCATGCTCTTGGTTCTTCTGGGACCTCACTATCCCATGCTCTTGGCTCCCCTGGGACCTCACTATCCCATGCTCTTGGTTCTTCTGGGACCTCACTATCCCATGCTCTTGGTTCCTCTGGGACCTCACTATCCCATGCTCTTGGTTCCTCTGGGACCTCACTATCCCATGCTCTTGGTTCCTCTGGGACCTCACTATCCCATGCTCTTGGTTCCTCTGGGACCTCACTATCCCATGCTCTTGGCTCCCCTGGGACCTCACTATCCCATGCTCTTGGTTCTTCTGGGACCTCACTATCCCATGCTCTTGGTTCCTCTGGGACCTCACTATCCCATGCTCTTGGCTCCTCTGGGACCTCACTATCCCATGCTCTTGGCTCCCCTGGGACCTCACTATCCCATGCTCTTGGTTCCTCTGGGACTTCACTATCCCATGCTCTTGGTTCTTCTGGGACCTCACTATCCCATGCTCTTGGCTCCCCTGGGACCTCACTATCCCATGCTCTTGGCTCCCCTGGGACCTCCCTATCCCATGCTCTTGGTTCCTCTGGGACCTCACTATCCCATGCTCTTGGTTCCTCTGGGACCTCACTATCCCATGCTCTTGGTTCCTCTGGGACCTCACTATCCCATGCTCTTGGTTCCCCTGGGACCTCACTATCCCATGGTCTTGGTTCCTCTGGGACCTCACTATCCCATGCTCTTGGTTCCTCTGGGACCTCACTATCCCATGCTCTTGGCTCCCCTGGGACCTCACTATCCCATGCTCTTGGTTCCTCTGGGACCTCACTATCCCATGCTCTTGGTTCCTCTGGGACCTCACTATCCCATGCTCTTGGTTCCTCTGGGACCTCACTATCCCATGCTCTTGGTTCTTCTGGGACCTCACTATCCCATGCTCTTGTTTCCTCTGGGACCTCACTATCCCATGCTCTTGGTTCCCCTGGGACCTCACTATCCCATGGTCTTGGTTCCTCTGGGACCTCACTATCCCATGCTCTTGTTTCCTCTGGGACCTCACTATCCCATGCTCTTGGTTCCCCTGGGACCTCACTATCCCATGGTCTTGGTTCCTCTGGGACCTCACTATCCCATGCTCTTGGTTCCTCTGGGACCTCACTATCCCATGCTCTTGGCTCCCCTGGGACCTCACTATCCCATGCTCTTGGTTCCTCTGGGACCTCACTATCCCATGCTCTTGGTTCCTCTGGGACCTCACTATCCCATGCTCTTGGTTCCTCTGGGACCTCACTATCCCATGCTCTTGGTTCCTCTGGGAGCTCACTATCCCATGCTCTTGGCTCCCCTGGGACCTCACTATCCCATGCTCTTGTTTCCTCTGGGACCTCACTATCCCATGCTCTTGGTTCCTCTGGGACCTCACTATCCCATGCTCTTGGTTCCTCTGGGAGCTCACTATCCCATGCTCTTGGCTCCCCTGGGACCTCACTATCCCATGCTCTTGTTTCCTCTGGGACCTCACTATCCCATGCTCTTGGTTCCTCTGGGACCTCACTATCCCATGCTCTTGGCTCCCCTGGGACCTCACTATCCCATGCTCTTGTTTCCTCTGGGACCTCACTATCCCATGCTCTTGGCTCCCCTGGGACCTCACTATCCCATGCTCTTGGTTCCTCTGGGACCTCACTATCCCATGCTCTTGGTTCCTCTGGGACCTCACTATCCCATGCTCTTGGCTCCCCTGGGACCTCACTATCCCATGCTCTTGTTTCCTCTGGGACCTCACTATCCCATGCTCTTGTTTCCTCTGGGACCTCACTATCCCATGCTCTTTGCTCCTCTGGGACCTCACTATCCCATGCTCTTGGCTCCTCTGGGACCTCACTATCCCATGCTCTTGGTTCCCCTGGGACCTCACTATCCCATGCTCTTGGTTCTTCTGGGACCTCACTATCCCATGCTCTTGGTTCCCCTGGGACCTCACTATCCCATGCTCTTGGCTCCCCTGGGACCTCTCTATCCCATGCTCTTGGTTCCTCTGGAACCTCACTATCCCATGCTCTTGGCTCCTCTGGGACCTCACTATCCCATGCTCTTGGTTCCCCTTGGACCTCACTATCCCATGCTCTTGGTTCTTCTGGGACCTCACTATCCCATGCTCTTGGTTCCTCTGGGACCTCACTATCCCATGCTCTTGTTTCCTCTGGGACCTCACTATCCCATGCTCTTGGTTCCTCTGGGACCTCACTATCCCATGCTCTTGGTTCCCCTGGGACCTCACTATCCCATGCTCTTGGTTCTTCTGGGACCTCACTATCCCATGCTCTTGGTTCCTCTGGGACCTCACTATCCAATGTTCTTGGTTCCTCTGGGACCTCACTATCCCATGCTCTTGGCTCCTCTGGGAGCTCACTATCCCATGCTCTTGGCTCCTCTGGGACCTCACTATCCCATGCTCTTGGTTCCTCTGGGACCTCACTATCCCATGCTCTTGTTTCCTCTGGGACCTCACTATCCCATGCTCTTGTTTCCTCTGGGACCTCACTATCCCATGCTCTTGGTTCCTCTGGGACCTCACTATCCCATGCTCTTGGTTCCTCTGGGACCTCACTATCCCATGGTCTTGGTTCCTCTGGGACCTCACTATCCCATGCTCTTGTTTCCTCTGGGACCTCACTATCCCATGCTCTTGGTTCCCCTGGGACCTCACTATCCCATGGTCTTGGTTCCTCTGGGACCTCACTATCCCATGCTCTTGGTTCCTCTGGGACCTCACTATCCCATGCTCTTGGCTCCCCTGGGACCTCACTATCCCATGCTCTTGGTTCCTCTGGGACCTCACTATCCCATGCTCTTGGTTCCTCTGGGACCTCACTATCCCATGCTCTTGGTTCCTCTGGGACCTCACTATCCCATGCTCTTGGTTCCTCTGGGAGCTCACTATCCCATGCTCTTGGCTCCCCTGGGACCTCACTATCCCATGCTCTTGGTTCCTCTGGGACCTCACTATCCCATGCTCTTGGTTCCTCTGGGAGCTCACTATCCCATGCTCTTGGCTCCCCTGGGACCTCACTATCCCATGCTCTTGTTTCCTCTGGGACCTCACTATCCCATGCTCTTGGTTCCTCTGGGACCTCACTATCCCATGCTCTTGGTTCCTCTGGGAGCTCACTATCCCATGCTCTTGGCTCCCCTGGGACCTCACTATCCCATGCTCTTGTTTCCTCTGGGACCTCACTATCCCATGCTCTTGGTTCCTCTGGGACCTCACTATCCCATGCTCTTGGCTCCCCTGGGACCTCACTATCCCATGCTCTTGTTTCCTCTGGGACCTCACTATCCCATGCTCTTGGCTCCCCTGGGACCTCACTATCCCATGCTCTTGGTTCCTCTGGGACCTCACTATCCCATGCTCTTGGTTCCTCTGGGACCTCACTATCCCATGCTCTTGGCTCCCCTGGGACCTCACTATCCCATGCTCTTGTTTCCTCTGGGACCTCACTATCCCATGCTCTTGTTTCCTCTGGGACCTCACTATCCCATGCTCTTTGCTCCTCTGGGACCTCACTATCCCATGCTCTTGGCTCCTCTGGGACCTCACTATCCCATGCTCTTGGTTCCCCTGGGACCTCACTATCCCATGCTCTTGGTTCTTCTGGGACCTCACTATCCCATGCTCTTGGTTCCCCTGGGACCTCACTATCCCATGCTCTTGGCTCCCCTGGGACCTCTCTATCCCATGCTCTTGGTTCCTCTGGAACCTCACTATCCCATGCTCTTGGCTCCTCTGGGACCTCACTATCCCATGCTCTTGGTTCCCCTTGGACCTCACTATCCCATGCTCTTGGTTCTTCTGGGACCTCACTATCCCATGCTCTTGGTTCCTCTGGGACCTCACTATCCCATGCTCTTGTTTCCTCTGGGACCTCACTATCCCATGCTCTTGGTTCCTCTGGGACCTCACTATCCCATGCTCTTGGTTCCCCTGGGACCTCACTATCCCATGCTCTTGGTTCTTCTGGGACCTCACTATCCCATGCTCTTGGTTCCTCTGGGACCTCACTATCCAATGTTCTTGGTTCCTCTGGGACCTCACTATCCCATGCTCTTGGCTCCTCTGGGAGCTCACTATCCCATGCTCTTGGCTCCTCTGGGACCTCACTATCCCATGCTCTTGGTTCCTCTGGGACCTCACTATCCCATGCTCTTGGTTCCTCTGGGACCTCACTATCCCATGCTCTTGTTTCCTCTGGGACCTCACTATCCCATGCTCTTGGCTCTCCTCTGGGACCTCACTATCCCATGCTCTTGGTTCCCCTGGGACCTCACTATCCCATGCTCTTGGTCCCTCTGGGACCTCACTATCCCATGCTCTTGGTTCCCCTGGGACCTCACTATCCCATGCTCTTGATTCCTCTGGGACCTCACTATTCCCATGGGACCTCTGGGAATGATGTAGGAGTGGCGGGCCAATGACACAAAGGGGTGGAGCTATGGAGTTGACTGCTGGTGCAATGGTGTTGAAAGGTAGGCTCTTGGGGGATCAGGTCAAAAGAGGTAGGAAATGGGGCAGATCATGGGTGGAACAAGAGGTTGTTGCAAATTTACTGGCAAATTGCCCCGGCCTTGGCCGCTTTTTTACTGGTTAGGCTAGAAAAGTACTGACTGGGAGGCGGCCCTACTGGATCCTCAGTGTAATAATATCTCACTGGGAAACTGATGTATCTGCTGGTAATATAATAATAATGATAATATTGGGGCGTTTATTTATATAGAAAGACTGGAGGAGACAAGCAGAAGAGGAGGCGGGGTTACAAGAGAAGGGGGCGGGGCACAGAATACAAGTTGGTTATTCAGAGACGTCTGTGTTCTCATCTGAAAGAGATAAATCAATTGGGTTGGGGAGACCCCCTCATGTGTATGCAAATAAACACAAGGAATTCTGGGAGCTAATTCCCGCTACAGACAATGTTTTGCTAAAGATAAAAATGAGTTTCAGAAACTGTTGCTGAACTTTTCGTCCCGTCGGGTTTCCCACTCGCCCCAGTGGGGGTCAGTCACAACACTCGCTCGGGGCATATTTTTCCGCGAATGTTCGTTTGCTCCCGTTTCCCCCAAACGCTGACATTTCGCATGGCTGTGCCCGTCTCTCCTGTTATTACGAATTGCGAGCAGAAATGCGCCGAGATGGTGCGTATTTATTATGCGCGAATTCAGCGCCGATTTTCTCTTTGCGAATAGAAATTTACTCAATCGGTTTAGCAAAGATTTTTTCTGCCGCTGAAGTTGTAACTTGGACGCAGAGTGTGCGCCGAAACATTCGCCATTTGCCAATATTTGTGATGAGCAAATCCATCCCGTTTCGCTTCGCCAATAAATTGGCGAATCTTTCAAAAGAAAAGAAAGCGGCAAAAAAGTCACCCGCGATTATTCTTTTGCCGCCCGCGACTATTCTTTTGACGCCCGCGATTATTCTTTTGACGCCCGCGACTATTCTTTTGACGCCCGCGACTATTCTTTTGACGCCCGCGATTATTCTTTTGACGCCCGAGACTATTCTTTTGACGCCCGCGATTATTCTTTTGACGGCCGAGACTATTCTTTTGACGCCCGCGATTATTCTTTTGACGCCCGCGACTATTCTTTTGACGCCCGCGATTATTCTTTTGACGCCCGAGACTATTCTTTTGACGCCCGCGATTATTCTTTTGACGCCCGCGACTATTCTTTTGACGCCCGCGATTATTCTTTTGACGCCCGAGACTATTCTTTTGACGCCCGCGATTATTCTTTTGACGCCCGCGACTATTCTTTTGACGCCCGCGATTATTCTTTTGACGCCCGAGACTATTCTTTTGACGCCCGCGATTATTCTTTTGACGCCCGAGACTATTCTTTTGACGCCCGCGACTATTCTATTGACGCCCGCGATTATTCTTTTGACGCCCGCGATTATTCTTTTGACGCCCGAGACTATTCTATTGACGCCCGCGATTATTCTTTTGACGCCCGCGATTATTCTTTTGACGCCCGAGACTATTCTTTTGACGCCCGCGACTATTCTTTTGACGCCCGCGACTATTCTTTTGACGCCCGCGATTATTCTTTTAACGCCCGCGACTATTCTTTTGACGCCCGCGACTATTCTTTTGACGCCCGCGATTATTCTTTTAACGCCCGCGACTATTCTTTTGACGCCCGCGACTATTCTTTTGACGCCCGCGACTATTCTTTTGACGCCCGCGACTATTCTTTTGACGCCCGCGATTATTCTTTTGACGCCCGCGACTATTCTTTTGACGCCCGCGACTATTTATTTTGACGCCCGAATTTTTTCATCCGTTTTGTGAAACAATCCGCCAATGGCGAAACATGGAAATTTGCCGCCAATCCATGCCTGGCGAAACATTTTGCCCATCACTAGCCAATGTGCCATATTTAAAAAGCTTTAATCTGCGAATAAAAAATTTGCAACGATCTTGTCCGGCTTTATAAATATAAACACGGGGGGGGGGGCAAATATGTTCCCTGTGTGAATAATTCTGCGCTGCGCACATTTTATAACTGACCCCCTGTGGGTGCGAAACTCTCGCCCCGGTTCCCATTGGCTCCTGCATTACTCAGGCCTTCAGCCCAGGGGCCCCCCACATGGATTTCTAATTGCCCCCCCCATGTGGCCCCCAGAGGTTTGGGCCTCATCGGAGCAGCCATGTGTCCCATCGCTCGGCCCCACAAGCGACGTTGCAGCCAGAGAGACGCGGCTCAGTGGGATCCGTTTGACTGGAAAGCCGATCCAGATGGGAATTTAAACGGTAAATTTAATGTCACACTATTTAGCAGGTCGGTTTCCCCCTCATTGACTCGCCATCTGCCACATTGTGACGCCGCGCACCGAGCTCTCCGGCGCCGCACACACAACCTTCCCTCTCATTCTCCGCACAGAAACCTTCCAATTCCGTATTTAGAGATTTACTTACGCCGAGCCGTGGGTTTGAACCAATAGGAGCCCAGCGATCGGCCGCGCAGCCCCTCCCCCCGGGAAGCAGAGAAACAATGAGAAATGTAAAAATAACATGAAATGGGGAGAAAATCAGGCAAAATAAATATATTTCCGTCTAATCAGAAAGTATCGGCCGGAAAGTACCGGGAAAAACGCAAATTTCTATCATTTGTTCTTTTCTTCCAGTGAATGTTTTTATTTTGTTTCCTTTTATTTATTCCCAGGTTTTTACATTGAAAAAAGGGACAAAATAACGTTTTTGTGTCACCGACAAGCGACATCCTGAGGGGAAATCACAGCAACCAACTCACCTCAAACAGATTTTTCGGCAATTTTTTTTGCTATTTTTTTTCTTTTAATGGGATTGGTTACATTGGGAAGGGGCAGTTAAGGGGGGGGGGGGTCACTATATATAAATATATAAGGGGGGGCAGTAATGAAATAGAGAAAGTACAGGGAAGAGCGACTAAGCTGATAAAGGGAATGGGCTCAGTTATGGGGAAAGGCTGGCCCAGTTGGGATTGGTTACACTGGGGGGGGGGCAGTTATGGGGGGGTCACTATATATAAATATATAAGGGGGGGCAGTAATGAAATAGAGAAAGTACAGGGAAGAGCGACTAAGCTGATAAAGGGAATGGGCTCAGTTATGGGGAAAGGCTGGCCCAGTTGGGATTGGTTACACTGGGGGGGGGGGGGCAGTTAAGGGGGGGGGGGTCACTATATATAAATATATAAGGGGGGGCAGTAATGAAATAGAGAAAGTACAGGGAAGAGCGACTAAGCTGATAAAGGGAATGGGCTCAGTTATGGGGAAAGGCTGGCCCAGTTGGGATTGGTTACACTGGGGGGGGGGGGGCAGTTAAGGGGGGGGGGGTCACTATATATAAATATATAAGGGGGGGCAGTAATGAAATAGAGAAAGTACAGGGAAGAGCGACTAAGCTGATAAAGGGAATGGGCTCAGTTATGGGGAAAGGCTGGCCCAGTTGGGATTGGTTACACTGGGGGGGGGGCAGTTAAGGGGGGGTCACTATATATAAATATATAAGGGGGGGGCAGTAATGAAATAGAGAAAGTACAGGGAAGAGCGACTAAGCTGATAAAGGGAATGGGCTCAGTTATGGGGAAAGGCTGGCCCAGTTGGGATTGGTTACACTGGGGGGGGGGCAGTTAAGGGGGGGTCACTATATATAAATATATAAGGGGGGCAGTAATGAAATAGAGAAAGTACAGGGAAGAGCGACTAAGCTGATAAAGGGAATGGGCTCAGTTATGGGGAAAGGCTGGCCCAGTTGGGATTGGTTACACTGGGGGGGGGGGGGGTCACTATATATAAATATATAAGGGGGGGCAGTAATGAAATAGAGAAAGTACAGAGAAGAGCGACTAAGCTGATAAAGGGAATGGGCTCAGTTATGGGGAAAGGCTGGCCCAGTTGGGATTGGTTACACTGGGGGGGGGGGCAGTTAAGGGGGGGTCACTATATATAAATATATAAGGGGGGGCAGTAATGAAATAGAGAAAGTACAGGGAAGAGCGACTAAGCTGATAAAGGGAATGGGCTCAGTTATGGGGGGGTTGGTTTAATAATCAGAGCCATGAGTGATGATGTGTTTGAGTCCCTTATTTTATATATTGAAATAGTGTATAATGTATTGGTGCCCACCATCTTGGTACACCCACAGGAATCCCAATAACCTATTGCCATCAGCCATCTTGGTTCCCCCTTTCATCGGACTCAGTATTTCCATCTCGTGCATCTGCCAATGACAGGAGGTTGGGATGTGGCACCCATGGGTGCAGAAGACCCTGGCTGAGAGCCCCCCCGTTGCGTTATTACTATATCCCCCCCCATTAATCAACCCCTGGGACCCCCCAATACAAGCGCTGGGGCAAAGGGACGAAGGTCACTAACGACGCAGATAAAAGTGACAAAAGCAACAACAGAGAATAAAATGTGTCTTTGTAAATTGTAATTGATGGGTTTGTGGTTCCCGCCCCCCAATCAATCGCCATTACAGATACTTAATAATTGGATTTCTCGCTGTTTGACCTTCTGGTGCCGCCGTGGGGGCAAATGAATTGCTCTCCGAGCTCATTACCCGCCGGGACTCGCTGATACGTGATTGGCCCATTCCTGCCCAGAGGAACATCATTCTCTAACGATAAGGAGAATTGGCAGCAGGAATTATGGGAGTTATCAGATTGTGTCTGTCTGTCTGGGGCTGATTGGCTGAACCGGTCGTTATTCCCACAATTTACCCAAATTCTCCCTCTGCTAAAATTACAGACTCGTAACAAACAAACCCAATAACTTGCGCCCCATTTGCTTCTAAATGATCCGAACTCCCTAATCCCTGGGGGGGCCATAAGGGAAAAGCTTTCTCTTTCTGATCCCATATCCCACGTGGGAACATTCAGCCGGGGCCGGGGTCATGTACCCCCATGGATACAGCCACCTACCCCCATGTATACAGCCACGTACCCCATGTATACAGCCACCTACCCCCATGTATACAGCCATGTACCCCCATGTATACAGCCATGTACCCCATGTATACAGCCACCTACCCCCATGTATACAGCCATGTACCCCCATGTATACAGCCATGTACCCCATGTATACAGCCATGTACCCCCATGTATACAGCCATGTACCCCCATGTATACAGCCACCTACCCCCATGTATACAGCCACGTACCCCATGTATACAGCCACGTACCCCATGTATACAGCCACGTACCCCATATATACAGCCATGTACCCCATGTATACAGCCACGTACCCCATATATACAGCCATGTACCCCATGTATACAGCCATGTACCCCATGTATACAGCCACGTACCCCATGTATACAGCCACATATCCCCATGTATACAGCCATGTACCCCATGTATACAGCCACGTACCCCATATATACAGCCACGTACCCCATGTATACAGCCACGTACCCCATGTATACAGCCATGTACCCCATGTATACAGCCACGTACCCCCATATATACAGCCATGTACCCCATGTATACAGCCACGTACCCCATGTATACAGCCATGTACCCCATGTATACAGCCACATACCCCCATGTATACAGCCATGTACCCCCATGTATAAAGCCATGTACCCCCATGTATACAGCCATGTACCCCCATGTATACAGCCACGTACCCCCATGTATACAGCCACGTACCCCCATGTATACAGCCATGTACCCCCATATATACAGCCACGTACCCCCATGTATACAGCCACGTACCCCCATGTATACAGCCACGTACCCCCATATATACAGCCACGTACCCCCATATATACAGCCACGTACCCCCATGTATACAGCCACGTACCCCCATATATACAGCCACGTACCCCCATGTATACAGCCACGTACCCCCATAGATCTCCATACAAAGATCCAACTGGACAAAAAAACGACAAGTTGCAGTAACGTAACTAGATTTCTGGGCCCCACAGTAAATTCAATTTAGGGGCCCAAAGTATCGGTAAGTTGACCTATTCTGCCAAGTTGTATTGAAATTGAGCTTTATTAAGGACCCTACTGGGCCCCCGACACTCCTGGGCCCCCCGACACTCCAGGGCCCCCCCGACACTCCAGGACCCCCCCGACACTCCAGGGCCCCCCCGACACTCCAGGGCCCCCCCGACACTCCTGGGCCCCCCGACACTCCTGGGCCCCCCGACACTCCTGGGCCCCCGACACTCCTGGGCCCCCCGACACTCCTGGGCCCCCGACACTCCTGGGCCCCCGACACTCCTGGGCCCCCGACACTCCTGGGCCCCCGACACTCCTGGGCCCCCCGACACTCCTGGGCCCCCGACACTCCTGGGCCCCCGACACTCCTGGGCCCCCGACACTCCTTGGCCCCCCGACACTCCTGGGCCCCCGACACTCCTGGGCCCCCCGACACTCCTGGGCCCCCCGACACTCCAGGGCCCCCCTGCAACCACAGTCGTCGTTAAGCCCCTGAAAAGTTCACTTTGCGACAATTTTTTCATCAAACAATGAACAGATTTGCCATTTCCCCCCTTGACTTTTACTAGTTATTACCCCCTTTGGCAGAAACAACCCCCCCAGTCGGCGTTTTCTATGAATGTCAGTTTCTGGGAAAAAGACTTTGACAGTAAAGGGCAAGTTCACCTTTGAGTTAATGGTTAGTATGATGCAGAGAGGGATATTCTGAGACAATTTGCAATTGGTCTTCATTTTTTACTATTTGTAGTTTTTTTTAGTTATTTCATTTTCAGTTCAGCAGCTCTGCAGTTTGGAGTTTCCGCAGCTATTTGGTTGCTAGGGTCCAGATTACCTTAGCAACCAGGGAGGGGAGACGGGAATATGAATAGGGGAGGGGCTGAATAGAAAGATAAGGAATAAAAAGTAACAATAACAATAAAACTGGAGCCTCACAGAGCAATAGGGTTTGGCTGCCGGGGTCAGTGACCCCCATTTGAAAGCTGCAAAGAGGCAGAAGAAGAAGGGAAATAATTCAAGAAATATAACAAATAAATAACAAAGACCAATTGAAAAGTTGCTTAGAATTGGCCATTCTATAACCTACTAACTGTAGCTTTGAACCTCCCATTAATGGAACTGTTTTACGTATCCTACGTCCGGGCCCCATTGTTACCGGTGTCGTTTCCGCAGGATCGTTACCGTATGTACCAATAATACGGAGGAGCCGACGGATAAATCCGAGAGGAAAATCCATTATTTCTAAATAAACATTGTGTCCCTGAGCGGCTGAGCCTGCTGGGAATGTTCCGGGTTATTCCGTCCTTATCTCTATGGCCCAGAGCCGCTCAGTCCTATCGGCAGGTTCATTGTGTCGCCCCCCATTATTGATTGGAGAGAATCTCCGGCCTCTGCTCCGACCCCCCCTCCGATCCATACGGACCCACCTCCATTATTATTAACTAGTAAATATGGGATACGGGGGCCCAAATGCACAAGCAAATGGAATATTTACCCTTTAACCTCCAGCAAAATCAGTGTTTCTGTTGTGAAACCTCTCTGGGACGTGACTGCTCCTCGGCCCCCCCCCCCCCCCATAGAAAGGACTTCATTAAACTTTATCAAAAATATTAACCCGACGCGTTTCGACCCCTCGTTTCGCTCTTTGTCAGAGAAACATACAAAATAATAGAAATGCAGGAACTTGTACACGTTCCCCTGATACAGAACCCGCAGACGGGGCTCGAAACGCGTTGGGTTAATATCATTTGCCTGATGTGAAATAAAGTTAAATTAGATAAATTAAGGGGCAGATTTGCTAAAATTTCATAAATTTTCATTTATTTGATTTTTCAAATTTGACCAAATTTGTTTTCCCGAATGTCTATTTACTCAACTTTTTTGATTTGCCGCCGCTAAAATCCTGACTTTGTCGCTGCGACAATTCGAGACAAAAGAAAGAATTTGAAGGAAAGGGGAGGGGCCTCTGCCATTGGATTCTAAAAGAACTCGGCGAGTTTAACCCAGCCAATTGTCGGGGGGGGGGGGGGTCATTTATTACATATATTATATTAAATTGTATTTATAACAATGTTTATAAAACCTGATCGGGGGTCATTAATTAACACTGGGCAAATTTTCCTGTGGGCAGTAACCCATGGCAACCAATCAAACTGTTGCATTCATTGTTCTTTCTGCAGCTGGCTGATAAAAGCCAGTCACTGATTGGTTGCTATGGGTTACTGCCCACTGGAAAATTTACCCAGTGTTAATTAATGAACATGACCTCTCTCCCTGACCAGCCGTGTCGCGTCAGTACAACATACGTGTGCTGGGTCCCGTGTCGCTCTGGGTGTGAGTGTCGCTGGGGGTGTGAGTGTCGCTGGGGGTGTGAGTGTCGCT